>NC_092460.1:41951697-42190354 GCF_047495875.1 Pithys albifrons albifrons
TCCTTATGCCTTCTGTCTTACAAGAATCAGCTGTTTCTCTTGTTAGCAACGAAAAGTTGCACTTTGCGAGATGAGCTTCCCCTAAGGAACAACGCTGTTTCTCACCGAGAAAGAAAGATCCAGTCCTGGATTCACAGATGGATATGAGAATCTTTCTAAAGCCATAAGAAATGTGTGTCCTGATACATTCTTTCTGTCAGGAATCGACTGTTTCACTTGTTAGCAGAAAAATGCTACTCTTTGCGAGCTGAACTTCCCGTATGGAACAACAGTGCTTTGCATCCAGAATGAGAGCTCCAGTCCTGGATTCTCTGATGCATGTGATTCACTAGCCAGAGCCATAACAATACTGTGTCCTGATGCTTTCTGTCTGACAGGAATCGACTGTTTCACTTGTTAGCAAAGCAAAGTTGCACTTTGCTCGTTGAGCTTCCCCTAAAGAACAATTGTGCTTTTCACCGTGAAAGCAAGCTCCAGCCCTGGAGTTTTAGATGCATATGATTTACTTTCCAAAACCATAACAAATATATGCCCTGATGTCTCCTGTCCGTCAGAAATCCAGAGTTCACGTGTTAGAAGAGCAAAGGTGCACTTTGCGATAGGAGCTTCCCGTACGTAACAACTGTGTTTTTCACCAAGAAAGAAAGCTCCAGACCTGCATTCTCGAATGCATATGATTCACTTATCGAAGCCATAAGAAATGTGTGTCCTTATGCTTTCTGTCTTGCAAGAATCAGCTGTTTCTCTTGTTAGCAACGAAAAGTTGTACTTTGCGAGATGAGCTTCCCTTAAGGAACAAAGTTGTTTTTCACGGAGAAAGAAAGATCCAGGCCTGGATTCTCAGATGCATATTATTCACTTATCAAAGCCATAAGAAATGTGTGTCCTTATGCCTTCTGTCTTACAAGAATCAGCTGTTTCTCTTGTTAGCAACGAAAAGTTGCACTTTGCGAGATGAGCTTCCCCTAAGGACCAACGCTGTTTCTCACCGAGAAAGAAAGATCCAATCCTGGATTCTCAGATGTATATGAGAATCTTTCTAAAGCCATAAGAAATATGTGTCCTGATACATTCTTTCTGGCAGGAATCGACTGTTTCACTTGTTAGCAGAAAAATGCTACTCTTTGCGAGCTGAACTTCCCCTAAAGAACGAATGCGCTTTGCATCCAGAAGGAGGGCTCCAGTCCTGGATTCTCTGATGCATGTGATTCACTAAACAGAGCCATAAGAATACTGTGTCCTGATGCCTTCTGTCTGACAGGAATCGACTGTTTCACTTGTTAGCAAAGCAGAGTTGCACTTTGCTATTGAGCTTCCCGTAAAGAAACAACAGTGCTTTGCACCATGAAAGCAAGCTCCAGCCCTGGAGTTTTAGATGCATATGATTTACTTTCCAAAACCATAAGAAATATGTGCCCTGATGTCTCCTGTCTGTCAGAAATCAAGAGTTTCACGTGTTAGAAGAGCAAAGGTGCACTTTGCGATAAGAGCTTCGCGTACGTAACAACTGTGTTTTTCACCAAGAAAGAAAGCTCCAGACCTGCATTCTCGAATGCATATGATTCACTTATCAAAGCCATAAGAAATGTGTGTCCTTATGCCTTCTGTCTTGCAAGAATCAACTGTTTCTCTTGTTATCAACGAAAAGTTGCACTTTGCGAGATGAGCTTCCCCTAAGGAACAAAGTTGCTTTTCACCGAGAAAGAAAGCTCCAGACCTGCATTCTCGAATGCATATGATTCACTTATCAAAGCCATAAAAAATATATGTCCTTATGCATTCTGTCTTGCAAGAATCAGCTGATTCTCTTGATAGCAACGAAAAGTTGCGCTTTGCGAGATGAGCTTCCCCTAAGGAACATGGTTGCTTTTCACCGAGAAAGAAAGATCCAGTCCTGGATTCTCAGATGCATATGAGAATCTTTCTAAAGCCATAAGAAATATGTGTCCTGATACATTCTTTCTGGCAGGAATCGACTGTTTCACTTGTTAGTAGAAAAATGCTACTCTTTGCGAGCTGAACTTCCCCTAAGGAATAACTGTGCTTTCCATCCAGAAAGAGAGCTCCAGTCCTGGATTCTCTAATGCATGTGATTCACTAACAAGAGCCATAAGAATACTGTGTCCTGATGCCTTCTGTCTGATAGGAATCGACTCTTTCACTTAGCAAATCAAAGTTGCACTTTGCTCGTTGACCTTCCCCTAAGGAACAACAGTGCTTTGCACAGTGAAAGCAAGCTCCAGCTCTGGAGTTTTAGATGCATATGATTTACTTTCCAAAACCATAAGAAATATGTGCCCTGATGTCTCCTGTCTGTCAGAAATCAAGAGTTTCACGTGTTAGAAGAGCAAAGGTGCACTTTGCGATAAGAGCTTCCCGTACGTAACAACTGTGTTTTTCACCAAGAAAGAAAGCTCCAGACCTGCATTCTCGAATGCATATGATTCACTTATCAAAGCCATAAGAAATGTGTGTCCTTATGCCTTCTGTCTTGCAAGAATCAACTGTTTCTCTTGTTATCAACGAAAAGTTGCACTTTGCGAGATGAGCTTCCCCTAAGGAACAAAGTTGCTTTTCACCGAGAAAGAAAGCTCCAGACCTGCATTCTCGAATGCATATGATTCACTTATCAAAGCCATAAAAAATATATGTCCTTATGCATTCTGTCTTGCAAGAATCAGCTGATTCTCTTGATAGCAACGAAAAGTTGCGCTTTGCGAGATGAGCTTCCCCTAAGGAACATGGTTGCTTTTCACCGAGAAAGAAAGATCCAGTCCTGGATTCTCAGATGCATATGAGAATCTTTCTAAAGCCATAAGAAATATGTGTCCTGATACATTCTTTCTGGCAGGAATCGACTGTTTCACTTGTTAGCAGAAAAATGCTACTCTTTGCGAGCTGAACTTCCCCTAAGGAATAACTGTGCTTTCCATCCAGAAAGAGAGCTTTAGTCCTGGATTCTCTAATGCATGTGATTCACTAACAAGAGCCATAAGAATACTGTGTCCTGATGCCTTCTGTCTGATAGGAATCGACTCTTTCACTTAGCAAATCAAAGTTGCACTTTGCTCGTTGACCTTCCCCTAAGGAACAACAGTGCTTTGCACAGTGAAAGCAAGCTCCAGCTCTGGAGTTTTAGATGCATATGATTTACTTTCCAAAACCATAAGAAATATGTGCCCTGATGTCTCCTGTCTGTCAGAAATCAAGAGTTTCACGTGTTAGAAGAGCAAAGGTGCACTTTGCGATAAGAGCTTCGCGTACGTAACAACTGTGTTTTTCACCAAGAAAGAAAGCTCCAGACCTGCATTCTCGAATGCATATGATTCACTTATCAAAGCCATAAGAAATGTGTGTCCTTATGCCTTCTGTCTTGCAAGAATCAACTGTTTCTCTTGTTATCAACGAAAAGTTGCACTTTGCGAGATGAGCTTCCCCTAAGGAACAAAGTTGCTTTTCACCGAGAAAGAAAGCTCCAGACCTGCATTCTCGAATGCATATGATTCACTTATCAAAGCCATAAAAAATATATGTCCTTATGCATTCTGTCTTGCAAGAATCAGCTGATTCTCTTGATAGCAACGAAAAGTTGCGCTTTGCGAGATGAGCTTCCCCTAAGGAACATGGTTGCTTTTCACCGAGAAAGAAAGATCCAGTCCTGGATTCTCAGATGCATATGAGAATCTTTCTAAAGCCATAAGAAATATGTGTCCTGATACATTCTTTCTGGCAGGAATCGACTGTTTCACTTGTTAGCAGAAAAATGCTACTCTTTGCGAGCTGAACTTCCCCTAAGGAATAACTGTGCTTTCCATCCAGAAAGAGAGCTCCAGTCCTGGATTCTCTAATGCATGCGATTCACTAACAAGAGCCATAAGAATACTGTGTCCTGATGCCTTCTGTCTGACAGGAATCGACTGTTTCACTTGTTAGCAAAGCAAAGTTGCACTTTGCTCGTTGAGCTTCCCCTAAGGAACAACAGTGCTTTGCATCCAGAAAGAGAGCTCCAGTCCTGGATTCTCTGATGCATGTGATTCACTAACCAGAGCCATAAGAATACTGTGTCCTGATGCCTTCTGTCTGACAGGAATCGACTGTTTCACTTGTTAGCAAAGCAGAGTTGCACTTTGCTATTGAGCTTCCCGTAAAGAAACAACAGTGCTTTGCACCATGAAAGCAAGCTCCAGCCCTGGAGTTTTAGATGCATATGATTTACTTTCCAAAACCATAAGAAATATGTGCCCTGATGTCTCCTGTCTGTCAGAAATCAAGAGTTTCACGTGTTAGAAGAGCAAAGGTGCACTTTGCGATAAGAGCTTCCCCTACGTAACAACTGTGTTTTTCACCAAGAAAGAAAGCTCCAGACCTGCATTCTCGAATGCATATGATTCACTTATCAAAGCCATAAGAAATATGTGTCCTTATGCCTTCTGTCTTGCAAGAATCAACTGTTTCTCTTGTTATCAACGAAAAGTTGCACTTTGCGAGATGAGCTTCCCCTAAGGAACAAAGTTGTTTTTCACGGAGAAAGAAAGATCCAGGCCTGGATTCTCAGATGCATATTATTCACTTATCAAAGCCATAAGAAATGTGTGTCCTTATGCCTTCTGTCTTACAAGAATCAGCTGTTTCTCTTGTTAGCAACGAAAAGTTGCACTTTGCGAGATGAGCTTCCCCTAAGGAACAACGCTGTTTCTCACCGAGAAAGAAAGATCCAGTCCTGGATTCACAGATGGATATGAGAATCTTTCTAAAGCCATAAGAAATGTGTGTCCTGATACATTCTTTCTGTCAGGAATCGACTGTTTCACTTGTTAGCAGAAAAATGCTACTCTTTGCGAGCTGAACTTCCCGTATGGAACAACAGTGCTTTGCATCCAGAATGAGAGCTCCAGTCCTGGATTCTCTGATGCATGTGATTCACTAGCCAGAGCCATAAGAATACTGTGTCCTGATGCTTTCTGTCTGACAGGAATCGACTGTTTCACTTGTTAGCAAAGCAAAGTTGCACTTTGCTCGTTGAGCTTCCCCTAAAGAACAATTGTGCTTTTCACCGTGAAAGCAAGCTCCAGCCCTGGAGTTTTAGATGCATATGATTTACTTTCCAAAACCATAACAAATATATGCCCTGATGTCTCCTGTCCGTCAGAAATCCAGAGTTCACGTGTTAGAAGAGCAAAGGTGCACTTTGCGATAGGAGCTTCCCGTACGTAACAACTGTGTTTTTCACCAAGAAAGAAAGCTCCAGACCTGCATTCTCGAATGCATATGATTCACTTATCGAAGCCATAAGAAATGTGTGTCCTTATGCTTTCTGTCTTGCAAGAATCAGCTGTTTCTCTTGTTAGCAACGAAAAGTTGTACTTTGCGAGATGAGCTTCCCTTAAGGAACAAAGTTGTTTTTCACGGAGAAAGAAAGATCCAGGCCTGGATTCTCAGATGCATATTATTCACTTATCAAAGCCATAAGAAATGTGTGTCCTTATGCCTTCTGTCTTACAAGAATCAGCTGTTTCTCTTGTTAGCAACGAAAAGTTGCACTTTGCGAGATGAGCTTCCCCTAAGGACCAACGCTGTTTCTCACCGAGAAAGAAAGATCCAATCCTGGATTCTCAGATGTATATGAGAATCTTTCTAAAGCCATAAGAAATATGTGTCCTGATACATTCTTTCTGGCAGGAATCGACTGTTTCACTTGTTAGCAGAAAAATGCTACTCTTTGCGAGCTGAACTTCCCCTAAAGAACGAATGCGCTTTGCATCCAGAAGGAGGGCTCCAGTCCTGGATTCTCTGATGCATGTGATTCACTAACCAGAGCCATAAGAATACTGTGTCCTGATGCCTTCTGTCTGACAGGAATCGACTGTTTCACTTGTTAGCAAAGCAGAGTTGCACTTTGCTATTGAGCTTCCCGTAAAGAAACAACAGTGCTTTGCACCATGAAAGCAAGCGCCAGCCCTGGAGTTTTAGATGCATATGATTTACTTTCCAAAACCATAAGAAATATGTGCCCTGATGTCTCCTGTCTGTCAGAAATCAAGAGTTTCACGTGTTAGAAGAGCAAAGGTGCACTTTGCGATAAGAGCTTCGCGTACGTAACAACTGTGTTTTTCACCAAGAAAGAAAGCTCCAGACCTGCATTCTCGAATGCATATGATTCACTTATCAAAGCCATAAGAAATGTGTGTCCTTATGCCTTCTGTCTTGCAAGAATCAACTGTTTCTCTTGTTATCAACGAAAAGTTGCACTTTGCGAGATGAGCTTCCCCTAAGGAACAAAGTTGCTTTTCACCGAGAAAGAAAGCTCCAGACCTGCATTCTCGAATGCATATGATTCACTTATCAAAGCCATAAAAAATATATGTCCTTATGCATTCTGTCTTGCAAGAATCAGCTGATTCTCTTGATAGCAACGAAAAGTTGCGCTTTGCGAGATGAGCTTCCCCTAAGGAACATGGTTGCTTTTCACCGAGAAAGAAAGATCCAGTCCTGGATTCTCAGATGCATATGAGAATCTTTCTAAAGCCATAAGAAATATGTGTCCTGATACATTCTTTCTGGCAGGAATCGACTGTTTCACTTGTTAGCAGAAAAATGCTACTCTTTGCGAGCTGAACTTCCCCTAAGGAATAACTGTGCTTTCCATCCAGAAAGAGAGCTCCAGTCCTGGATTCTCTAATGCATGTGATTCACTAACAAGAGCCATAAGAATACTGTGTCCTGATGCCTTCTGTCTGATAGGAATCGACTCTTTCACTTAGCAAATCAAAGTTGCACTTTGCTCGTTGACCTTCCCCTAAGGAACAACAGTGCTTTGCACAGTGAAAGCAAGCTCCAGCTCTGGAGTTTTAGATGCATATGATTTACTTTCCAAAACCATAAGAAATATGTGCCCTGATGTCTCCTGTCTGTCAGAAATCAAGAGTTTCACGTGTTAGAAGAGCAAAGGTGCACTTTGCGATAAGAGCTTCCCGTACGTAACAACTGTGTTTTTCACCAAGAAAGAAAGCTCCAGACCTGCATTCTCGAATGCATATGATTCACTTATCAAAGCCATAAGAAATGTGTGTCCTTATGCCTTCTGTCTTGCAAGAATCAACTGTTTCTCTTGTTATCAACGAAAAGTTGCACTTTGCGAGATGAGCTTCCCCTAAGGAACAAAGTTGCTTTTCACCGAGAAAGAAAGCTCCAGACCTGCATTCTCGAATGCATATGATTCACTTATCAAAGCCATAAAAAATATATGTCCTTATGCATTCTGTCTTGCAAGAATCAGCCGATTCTCTTGATAGCAACGAAAAGTTGCGCTTTGCGAGATGAGCTTCCCCTAAGGAACATGGTTGCTTTTCACCGAGAAAGAAAGATCCAGTCCTGGATTCTCAGATGCATATGAGAATCTTTCTAAAGCCATAAGAAATATGTGTCCTGATACATTCTTTCTGGCAGGAATCGACTGTTTCATTTGTTAGCAGAAAAATGCTACTCTTTGCGAGCTGAACTTCCCCTAAGGAATAACTGTGCTTTCCATCCAGAAGGAGAGCTCCAGTCCTGGATTCTCTAATGCATGCGATTCACTAACAAGAGCCATAAGAATACTGTGTCCTGATGCCTTCTGTCTGACAGGAATCGACTGTTTCACTTGTTAGCAAAGCAAAGTTGCACTTTGCTCGTTGAGCTTCCCCTAAGGAACAACAGTGCTTTGCATCCAGAAAGAGAGCTCCAGTCCTGGATTCTCTGATGCATGTGATTCACTAACCAGAGCCATAAGAATACTGTGTCCTGATGCCTTCTGTCTGACAGGAATCGACTGTTTCACTTGTTAGCAAAGCAGAGTTGCACTTTGCTATTGAGCTTCCCGTAAAGAAACAACAGTGCTTTGCACCATGAAAGCAAGCTCCAGCCCTGGAGTTTTAGATGCATATGATTTACTTTCCAAAACCATAAGAAATATGTGCCCTGATGTCTCCTGTCTGTCAGAAATCAAGAGTTTCACGTGTTAGAAGAGCAAAGGTGCACTTTGCGATAAGAGCTTCCCGTACGTAACAACTGTGTTTTTCACCAAGAAAGAAAGCTCCAGACCTGCATTCTCGAATGCATATGATTCACTTATCAAAGCCATAAGAAATATGTGTCCTTATGCCTTCTGTCTTGCAAGAATCAACTGTTTCTCTTGTTATCAACGAAAAGTTGCACTTTGCGAGATGAGCTTCCCCTAAGGAACAAAGTTGTTTTTCACGGAGAAAGAAAGATCCAGGCCTGGATTCTCAGATGCATATTATTCACTTATCAAAGCCATAAGAAATGTGTGTCCTTACGCCTTCTGTCTTACAAGAATCAGCTGTTTCTCTTGTTAGCAACGAAAAGTTGCACTTTGCGAGATGAGCTTCCCCTAAGGAACAACGCTGTTTCTCACCGAGAAAGAAAGATCCAGTCCTGGATTCACAGATGGATATGAGAATCTTTCTAAAGCCATAAGAAATGTGTGTCCTGATACATTCTTTCTGTCAGGAATCGACTGTTTCACTTGTTAGCAGAAAAATGCTACTCTTTGCGAGCTGAACTTCCCCTAAGGAATAACTGTGCTTTCCATCCAGAAAGAGAGCTTTAGTCCTGGATTCTCTAATGCATGTGATTCACTAACAAGAGCCATAAGAATACTGTGTCCTGATGCCTTCTGTCTGATAGGAATCGACTCTTTCACTTAGCAAATCAAAGTTGCACTTTGCTCGTTGACCTTCCCCTAAGGAACAACAGTGCTTTGCACAGTGAAAGCAAGCTCCAGCTCTGGAGTTTTAGATGCATATGATTTACTTTCCAAAACCATAAGAAATATGTGCCCTGATGTCTCCTGTCTGTCAGAAATCAAGAGTTTCACGTGTTAGAAGAGCAAAGGTGCACTTTGCGATAAGAGCTTCCCGTACGTAACAACTGTGTTTTTCACCAAGAAAGAAAGCTCCAGACCTGCATTCTCGAATGCATATGATTCACTTATCAAAGCCATAAGAAATGTGTGTCCTTATGCCTTCTGTCTTGCAAGAATCAACTGTTTCTCTTGTTATCAACGAAAAGTTGCACTTTGCGAGATGAGCTTCCCCTAAGGAACAAAGTTGCTTTTCACCGAGAAAGAAAGCTCCAGACCTGCATTCTCGAATGCATATGATTCACTTATCAAAGCCATAAGAAATGTGTGTCCTTATGCTTTCTGTCTTGCAAGAATCAGCTGATTCTCTTGATAGCAACGAAAAGTTGCGCTTTGCGAGATGAGCTTCCCCTAAGGAACATGGTTGCTTTTCACCGAGAAAGAAAGATCCAGTCCTGGATTCTCAGATGCATATGAGAATCTTTCTAAAGCCATAAGAAATATGTGTCCTGATACATTCTTTCTGGCAGGAATCGACTGTTTCACTTGTTAGCAGAAAAATGCTACTCTTTGCGAGCTGAACTTCCCCTAAGGAATAACTGCGCTTTCCATCCAGAAAGAGAGCTCCAGTCCTGGATTCTCTAATGCATGTGATTCACTAACAAGAGCCATAAGAATACTGTGTCCTGATGCCTTCTGTCTGACAGGAATCGACTGTTTCACTTGTTAGCAAAGCAAAGTTGCACTTTGCTCGTTGAGCTTCCCCTAAGGAACAACAGTGCTTTGCATCCAGAAAGAGAGCTCCAGTCCTGGATTCTCTGATGCATGTGATTCACTAACCAGAGCCATAAGAATACTGTGTCCTGATGCCTTCTGTCTGACAGGAATCGACTGTTTCACTTGTTAGCAAAGCAGAGTTGCACTTTGCTATTGAGCTTCCCGTAAAGAAACAACAGTGCTTTGCACCATGAAAGCAAGCTCCAGCCCTGAAGTTTTAGATGCATATGATTTACTTTCCAAAACCATAAGAAATATGTGCCCTGATGTCTCCTGTCTGTCAGAAATCAAGAGTTTCACGTGTTAGAAGAGCAAAGGTGCACTTTGCGATAAGAGCTTCCCGTACGTAACAACTGTGTTTTTCACCAAGAAAGAAAGCTCCAGACCTGCATTCTCGAATGCATATGATTCACTTATCAAAGCCATAAGAAATATGTGTCCTTATGCCTTCTGTCTTGCAAGAATCAACTGTTTCTCTTGTTATCAACGAAAAGTTGCACTTTGCGAGATGAGCTTCCCCTAAGGAACAACGCTGTTTCTCACCGAGAAAGAAAGATCCAGTCCTGGATTCTCAGATGGATATGAGAATCTTTCTAAAGCCATAAGAAATGTGTGTCCTGATACATTCTTTCTGTCAGGAATCGACTGTTTCACTTGTTAGCAGAAAAATGCTACTCTTTGCGAGCTGAACTTCCCGTATGGAACAACAGTGCTTTGCATCCAGAATGAGAGCTCCAGTCCTGGATTCTCTGATGCATGTGATTCACTAGCCAGAGCCATAAGAATACTGTGTCCTGATGCTTTCTGTCTGACAGGAATCGACTGTTTCACTTGTTAGCAAAGCAAAGTTGCACTTTGCTCGTTGAGCTTCCCCTAAAGAACAATTGTGCTTTTCACCGTGAAAGCAAGCTCCAGCCCTGGAGTTTTAGATGCATATGATTTACTTTCCAAAACCATAACAAATATATGCCCTGATGTCTCCTGTCCGTCAGAAATCCAGAGTTCACGTGTTAGAAGAGCAAAGGTGCACTTTGCGATAAGAGCTTCCCGTACGTAACAACTGTGTTTTTCACCAAGAAAGAAAGCTCCAGACCTGCATTCTCGAATGCATATGATTCACTTATCGAAGCCATAAGAAATGTGTGTCCTTATGCTTTCTGTCTTGCAAGAATCAGCTGTTTCTCTTGTTAGCAACGAAAAGTTGTACTTTGCGAGATGAGCTTCCCTTAAGGAACAAAGTTGTTTTTCACGGAGAAAGAAAGATCCAGGCCTGGATTCTCAGATGCATATTATTCACTTATCAAAGCCATAAGAAATGTGTGTCCTTATGCCTTCTGTCTTACAAGAATCAGCTGTTTCTCTTGTTAGCAACGAAAAGTTGCACTTTGCGAGATGAGCTTCCCCTAAGGACCAACGCTGTTTCTCACCGAGAAAGAAAGATCCAATCCTGGATTCTCAGATGTATATGAGAATCTTTCTAAAGCCATAAGAAATATGTGTCCTGATACATTCTTTCTGGCAGGAATCGACTGTTTCACTTGTTAGCAGAAAAATGCTACTCTTTGCGAGCTGAACTTCCCCTAAAGAACGAATGCGCTTTGCATCCAGAAGGAGGGCTCCAGTCCTGGATTCTCTGATGCATGTGATTCACTAACCAGAGCCATAAGAATACTGTGTCCTGATGCCTTCTGTCTGACAGGAATCGACTGTTTCACTTGTTAGCAAAGCAGAGTTGCACTTTGCTATTGAGCTTCCCGTAAAGAAACAACAGTGCTTTGCACCATGAAAGCAAGCGCCAGCCCTGGAGTTTTAGATGCATATGATTTACTTTCCAAAACCATAAGAAATATGTGCCCTGATGTCTCCTGTCTGTCAGAAATCAAGAGTTTCACGTGTTAGAAGAGCAAAGGTGCACTTTGCGATAAGAGCTTCGCGTACGTAACAACTGTGTTTTTCACCAAGAAAGAAAGCTCCAGACCTGCATTCTCGAATGCATATGATTCACTTATCAAAGCCATAAGAAATGTGTGTCCTTATGCCTTCTGTCTTGCAAGAATCAACTGTTTCTCTTGTTATCAACGAAAAGTTGCACTTTGCGAGATGAGCTTCCCCTAAGGAACAAAGTTGCTTTTCACCGAGAAAGAAAGCTCCAGACCTGCATTCTCGAATGCATATGATTCACTTATCAAAGCCATAAAAAATATATGTCCTTATGCATTCTGTCTTGCAAGAATCAGCTGATTCTCTTGATAGCAACGAAAAGTTGCGCTTTGCGAGATGAGCTTCCCCTAAGGAACATGGTTGCTTTTCACCGAGAAAGAAAGATCCAGTCCTGGATTCTCAGATGCATATGAGAATCTTTCTAAAGCCATAAGAAATATGTGTCCTGATACATTCTTTCTGGCAGGAATCGACTGTTTCACTTGTTAGCAGAAAAATGCTACTCTTTGCGAGCTGAACTTCCCCTAAGGAATAACTGTGCTTTCCATCCAGAAAGAGAGCTCCAGTCCTGGATTCTCTAATGCATGTGATTCACTAACAAGAGCCATAAGAATACTGTGTCCTGATGCCTTCTGTCTGATAGGAATCGACTCTTTCACTTAGCAAATCAAAGTTGCACTTTGCTCGTTGACCTTCCCCTAAGGAACAACAGTGCTTTGCACAGTGAAAGCAAGCTCCAGCTCTGGAGTTTTAGATGCATATGATTTACTTTCCAAAACCATAAGAAATATGTGCCCTGATGTCTCCTGTCTGTCAGAAATCAAGAGTTTCACGTGTTAGAAGAGCAAAGGTGCACTTTGCGATAAGAGCTTCCCGTACGTAACAACTGTGTTTTTCACCAAGAAAGAAAGCTCCAGACCTGCATTCTCGAATGCATATGATTCACTTATCAAAGCCATAAGAAATGTGTGTCCTTATGCCTTCTGTCTTGCAAGAATCAACTGTTTCTCTTGTTATCAACGAAAAGTTGCACTTTGCGAGATGAGCTTCCCCTAAGGAACAAAGTTGCTTTTCACCGAGAAAGAAAGCTCCAGACCTGCATTCTCGAATGCATATGATTCACTTATCAAAGCCATAAAAAATATATGTCCTTATGCATTCTGTCTTGCAAGAATCAGCTGATTCTCTTGATAGCAACGAAAAGTTGCGCTTTGCGAGATGAGCTTCCCCTAAGGAACATGGTTGCTTTTCACCGAGAAAGAAAGATCCAGTCCTGGATTCTCAGATGCATATGAGAATCTTTCTAAAGCCATAAGAAATATGTGTCCTGATACATTCTTTCTGGCAGGAATCGACTGTTTCACTTGTTAGCAGAAAAATGCTACTCTTTGCGAGCTGAACTTCCCCTAAGGAATAACTGTGCTTTCCATCCAGAAAGAGAGCTTTAGTCCTGGATTCTCTAATGCATGTGATTCACTAACAAGAGCCATAAGAATACTGTGTCCTGATGCCTTCTGTCTGATAGGAATCGACTCTTTCACTTAGCAAATCAAAGTTGCACTTTGCTCGTTGACCTTCCCCTAAGGAACAACAGTGCTTTGCACAGTGAAAGCAAGCTCCAGCTCTGGAGTTTTAGATGCATATGATTTACTTTCCAAAACCATAAGAAATATGTGCCCTGATGTCTCCTGTCTGTCAGAAATCAAGAGTTTCACGTGTTAGAAGAGCAAAGGTGCACTTTGCGATAAGAGCTTCGCGTACGTAACAACTGTGTTTTTCACCAAGAAAGAAAGCTCCAGACCTGCATTCTCGAATGCATATGATTCACTTATCAAAGCCATAAGAAATGTGTGTCCTTATGCCTTCTGTCTTGCAAGAATCAACTGTTTCTCTTGTTATCAACGAAAAGTTGCACTTTGCGAGATGAGCTTCCCCTAAGGAACAAAGTTGCTTTTCACCGAGAAAGAAAGCTCCAGACCTGCATTCTCGAATGCATATGATTCACTTATCAAAGCCATAAAAAATATATGTCCTTATGCATTCTGTCTTGCAAGAATCAGCTGATTCTCTTGATAGCAACGAAAAGTTGCGCTTTGCGAGATGAGCTTCCCCTAAGGAACATGGTTGCTTTTCACCGAGAAAGAAAGATCCAGTCCTGGATTCTCAGATGCATATGAGAATCTTTCTAAAGCCATAAGAAATATGTGTCCTGATACATTCTTTCTGGCAGGAATCGACTGTTTCACTTGTTAGCAGAAAAATGCTACTCTTTGCGAGCTGAACTTCCCCTAAGGAATAACTGTGCTTTCCATCCAGAAAGAGAGCTCCAGTCCTGGATTCTCTAATGCATGCGATTCACTAACAAGAGCCATAAGAATACTGTGTCCTGATGCCTTCTGTCTGACAGGAATCGACTGTTTCACTTGTTAGCAAAGCAAAGTTGCACTTTGCTCGTTGAGCTTCCCCTAAGGAACAACAGTGCTTTGCATCCAGAAAGAGAGCTCCAGTCCTGGATTCTCTGATGCATGTGATTCACTAACCAGAGCCATAAGAATACTGTGTCCTGATGCCTTCTGTCTGACAGGAATCGACTGTTTCACTTGTTAGCAAAGCAGAGTTGCACTTTGCTATTGAGCTTCCCGTAAAGAAACAACAGTGCTTTGCACCATGAAAGCAAGCTCCAGCCCTGGAGTTTTAGATGCATATGATTTACTTTCCAAAACCATAAGAAATATGTGCCCTGATGTCTCCTGTCTGTCAGAAATCAAGAGTTTCACGTGTTAGAAGAGCAAAGGTGCACTTTGCGATAAGAGCTTCCCCTACGTAACAACTGTGTTTTTCACCAAGAAAGAAAGCTCCAGACCTGCATTCTCGAATGCATATGATTCACTTATCAAAGCCATAAGAAATATGTGTCCTTATGCCTTCTGTCTTGCAAGAATCAACTGTTTCTCTTGTTATCAACGAAAAGTTGCACTTTGCGAGATGAGCTTCCCCTAAGGAACAAAGTTGTTTTTCACGGAGAAAGAAAGATCCAGGCCTGGATTCTCAGATGCATATTATTCACTTATCAAAGCCATAAGAAATGTGTGTCCTTATGCCTTCTGTCTTACAAGAATCAGCTGTTTCTCTTGTTAGCAACGAAAAGTTGCACTTTGCGAGATGAGCTTCCCCTAAGGAACAACGCTGTTTCTCACCGAGAAAGAAAGATCCAGTCCTGGATTCACAGATGGATATGAGAATCTTTCTAAAGCCATAAGAAATGTGTGTCCTGATACATTCTTTCTGTCAGGAATCGACTGTTTCACTTGTTAGCAGAAAAATGCTACTCTTTGCGAGCTGAACTTCCCGTATGGAACAACAGTGCTTTGCATCCAGAATGAGAGCTCCAGTCCTGGATTCTCTGATGCATGTGATTCACTAGCCAGAGCCATAACAATACTGTGTCCTGATGCTTTCTGTCTGACAGGAATCGACTGTTTCACTTGTTAGCAAAGCAAAGTTGCACTTTGCTCGTTGAGCTTCCCCTAAAGAACAATTGTGCTTTTCACCGTGAAAGCAAGCTCCAGCCCTGGAGTTTTAGATGCATATGATTTACTTTCCAAAACCATAACAAATATATGCCCTGATGTCTCCTGTCCGTCAGAAATCCAGAGTTCACGTGTTAGAAGAGCAAAGGTGCACTTTGCGATAGGAGCTTCCCGTACGTAACAACTGTGTTTTTCACCAAGAAAGAAAGCTCCAGACCTGCATTCTCGAATGCATATGATTCACTTATCGAAGCCATAAGAAATGTGTGTCCTTATGCTTTCTGTCTTGCAAGAATCAGCTGTTTCTCTTGTTAGCAACGAAAAGTTGTACTTTGCGAGATGAGCTTCCCTTAAGGAACAAAGTTGTTTTTCACGGAGAAAGAAAGATCCAGGCCTGGATTCTCAGATGCATATTATTCACTTATCAAAGCCATAAGAAATGTGTGTCCTTATGCCTTCTGTCTTACAAGAATCAGCTGTTTCTCTTGTTAGCAACGAAAAGTTGCACTTTGCGAGATGAGCTTCCCCTAAGGAACAACGCTGTTTCTCACCGAGAAAGAAAGATCCAGTCCTGGATTCACAGATGGATATGAGAATCTTTCTAAAGCCATAAGAAATGTGTGTCCTGATACATTCTTTCTGTCAGGAATCGACTGTTTCACTTGTTAGCAGAAAAATGCTACTCTTTGCGAGCTGAACTTCCCGTATGGAACAACAGTGCTTTGCATCCAGAATGAGAGCTCCAGTCCTGGATTCTCTGATGCATGTGATTCACTAGCCAGAGCCATAACAATACTGTGTCCTGATGCTTTCTGTCTGACAGGAATCGACTGTTTCACTTGTTAGCAAAGCAAAGTTGCACTTTGCTCGTTGAGCTTCCCCTAAAGAACAATTGTGCTTTTCACCGTGAAAGCAAGCTCCAGCCCTGGAGTTTTAGATGCATATGATTTACTTTCCAAAACCATAACAAATATATGCCCTGATGTCTCCTGTCCGTCAGAAATCCAGAGTTCACGTGTTAGAAGAGCAAAGGTGCACTTTGCGATAGGAGCTTCCCGTACGTAACAACTGTGTTTTTCACCAAGAAAGAAAGCTCCAGACCTGCATTCTCGAATGCATATGATTCACTTATCGAAGCCATAAGAAATGTGTGTCCTTATGCTTTCTGTCTTGCAAGAATCAGCTGTTTCTCTTGTTAGCAACGAAAAGTTGTACTTTGCGAGATGAGCTTCCCTTAAGGAACAAAGTTGTTTTTCACGGAGAAAGAAAGATCCAGGCCTGGATTCTCAGATGCATATTATTCACTTATCAAAGCCATAAGAAATGTGTGTCCTTATGCCTTCTGTCTTACAAGAATCAGCTGTTTCTCTTGTTAGCAACGAAAAGTTGCACTTTGCGAGATGAGCTTCCCCTAAGGACCAACGCTGTTTCTCACCGAGAAAGAAAGATCCAATCCTGGATTCTCAGATGTATATGAGAATCTTTCTAAAGCCATAAGAAATATGTGTCCTGATACATTCTTTCTGGCAGGAATCGACTGTTTCACTTGTTAGCAGAAAAATGCTACTCTTTGCGAGCTGAACTTCCCCTAAAGAACGAATGCGCTTTGCATCCAGAAGGAGGGCTCCAGTCCTGGATTCTCTGATGCATGTGATTCACTAACCAGAGCCATAAGAATACTGTGTCCTGATGCCTTCTGTCTGACAGGAATCGACTGTTTCACTTGTTAGCAAAGCAGAGTTGCACTTTGCTATTGAGCTTCCCGTAAAGAAACAACAGTGCTTTGCACCATGAAAGCAAGCGCCAGCCCTGGAGTTTTAGATGCATATGATTTACTTTCCAAAACCATAAGAAATATGTGCCCTGATGTCTCCTGTCTGTCAGAAATCAAGAGTTTCACGTGTTAGAAGAGCAAAGGTGCACTTTGCGATAAGAGCTTCGCGTACGTAACAACTGTGTTTTTCACCAAGAAAGAAAGCTCCAGACCTGCATTCTCGAATGCATATGATTCACTTATCAAAGCCATAAGAAATGTGTGTCCTTATGCCTTCTGTCTTGCAAGAATCAACTGTTTCTCTTGTTATCAACGAAAAGTTGCACTTTGCGAGATGAGCTTCCCCTAAGGAACAAAGTTGCTTTTCACCGAGAAAGAAAGCTCCAGACCTGCATTCTCGAATGCATATGATTCACTTATCAAAGCCATAAAAAATATATGTCCTTATGCATTCTGTCTTGCAAGAATCAGCTGATTCTCTTGATAGCAACGAAAAGTTGCGCTTTGCGAGATGAGCTTCCCCTAAGGAACATGGTTGCTTTTCACCGAGAAAGAAAGATCCAGTCCTGGATTCTCAGATGCATATGAGAATCTTTCTAAAGCCATAAGAAATATGTGTCCTGATACATTCTTTCTGGCAGGAATCGACTGTTTCACTTGTTAGCAGAAAAATGCTACTCTTTGCGAGCTGAACTTCCCCTAAGGAATAACTGTGCTTTCCATCCAGAAAGAGAGCTCCAGTCCTGGATTCTCTAATGCATGTGATTCACTAACAAGAGCCATAAGAATACTGTGTCCTGATGCCTTCTGTCTGATAGGAATCGACTCTTTCACTTAGCAAATCAAAGTTGCACTTTGCTCGTTGACCTTCCCCTAAGGAACAACAGTGCTTTGCACAGTGAAAGCAAGCTCCAGCTCTGGAGTTTTAGATGCATATGATTTACTTTCCAAAACCATAAGAAATATGTGCCCTGATGTCTCCTGTCTGTCAGAAATCAAGAGTTTCACGTGTTAGAAGAGCAAAGGTGCACTTTGCGATAAGAGCTTCCCGTACGTAACAACTGTGTTTTTCACCAAGAAAGAAAGCTCCAGACCTGCATTCTCGAATGCATATGATTCACTTATCAAAGCCATAAGAAATGTGTGTCCTTATGCCTTCTGTCTTGCAAGAATCAACTGTTTCTCTTGTTATCAACGAAAAGTTGCACTTTGCGAGATGAGCTTCCCCTAAGGAACAAAGTTGCTTTTCACCGAGAAAGAAAGCTCCAGACCTGCATTCTCGAATGCATATGATTCACTTATCAAAGCCATAAAAAATATATGTCCTTATGCATTCTGTCTTGCAAGAATCAGCTGATTCTCTTGATAGCAACGAAAAGTTGCGCTTTGCGAGATGAGCTTCCCCTAAGGAACATGGTTGCTTTTCACCGAGAAAGAAAGATCCAGTCCTGGATTCTCAGATGCATATGAGAATCTTTCTAAAGCCATAAGAAATATGTGTCCTGATACATTCTTTCTGGCAGGAATCGACTGTTTCACTTGTTAGCAGAAAAATGCTACTCTTTGCGAGCTGAACTTCCCCTAAGGAATAACTGTGCTTTCCATCCAGAAAGAGAGCTCCAGTCCTGGATTCTCTAATGCATGTGATTCACTAACAAGAGCCATAAGAATACTGTGTCCTGATGCCTTCTGTCTGATAGGAATCGACTCTTTCACTTAGCAAATCAAAGTTGCACTTTGCTCGTTGACCTTCCCCTAAGGAACAACAGTGCTTTGCACAGTGAAAGCAAGCTCCAGCTCTGGAGTTTTAGATGCATATGATTTACTTTCCAAAACCATAAGAAATATGTGCCCTGATGTCTCCTGTCTGTCAGAAATCAAGAGTTTCACGTGTTAGAAGAGCAAAGGTGCACTTTGCGATAAGAGCTTCCCGTACGTAACAACTGTGTTTTTCACCAAGAAAGAAAGCTCCAGACCTGCATTCTCGAATGCATATGATTCACTTATCAAAGCCATAAGAAATGTGTGTCCTTATGCCTTCTGTCTTGCAAGAATCAACTGTTTCTCTTGTTATCAACGAAAAGTTGCACTTTGCGAGATGAGCTTCCCCTAAGGAACAAAGTTGCTTTTCACCGAGAAAGAAAGCTCCAGACCTGCATTCTCGAATGCATATGATTCACTTATCAAAGCCATAAAAAATATATGTCCTTATGCATTCTGTCTTGCAAGAATCAGCTGATTCTCTTGATAGCAACGAAAAGTTGCGCTTTGCGAGATGAGCTTCCCCTAAGGAACATGGTTGCTTTTCACCGAGAAAGAAAGATCCAGTCCTGGATTCTCAGATGCATATGAGAATCTTTCTAAAGCCATAAGAAATATGTGTCCTGATACATTCTTTCTGGCAGGAATCGACTGTTTCACTTGTTAGCAGAAAAATGCTACTCTTTGCGAGCTGAACTTCCCCTAAGGAATAACTGTGCTTTCCATCCAGAAAGAGAGCTTTAGTCCTGGATTCTCTAATGCATGTGATTCACTAACAAGAGCCATAAGAATACTGTGTCCTGATGCCTTCTGTCTGATAGGAATCGACTCTTTCACTTAGCAAATCAAAGTTGCACTTTGCTCGTTGACCTTCCCCTAAGGAACAACAGTGCTTTGCACAGTGAAAGCAAGCTCCAGCTCTGGAGTTTTAGATGCATATGATTTACTTTCCAAAACCATAAGAAATATGTGCCCTGATGTCTCCTGTCTGTCAGAAATCAAGAGTTTCACGTGTTAGAAGAGCAAAGGTGCACTTTGCGATAAGAGCTTCCCGTACGTAACAACTGTGTTTTTCACCAAGAAAGAAAGCTCCAGACCTGCATTCTCGAATGCATATGATTCACTTATCAAAGCCATAAGAAATGTGTGTCCTTATGCCTTCTGTCTTGCAAGAATCAACTGTTTCTCTTGTTATCAACGAAAAGTTGCACTTTGCGAGATGAGCTTCCCCTAAGGAACAAAGTTGCTTTTCACCGAGAAAGAAAGCTCCAGACCTGCATTCTCGAATGCATATGATTCACTTATCAAAGCCATAAAAAATATATGTCCTTATGCATTCTGTCTTGCAAGAATCAGCTGATTCTCTTGATAGCAACGAAAAGTTGCGCTTTGCGAGATGAGCTTCCCCTAAGGAACATGGTTGCTTTTCACCGAGAAAGAAAGATCCAGTCCTGGATTCTCAGATGCATATGAGAATCTTTCTAAAGCCATAAGAAATATGTGTCCTGATACATTCTTTCTGGCAGGAATCGACTGTTTCACTTGTTAGCAGAAAAATGCTACTCTTTGCGAGCTGAACTTCCCCTAAGGAATAACTGTGCTTTCCATCCAGAAAGAGAGCTCCAGTCCTGGATTCTCTAATGCATGCGATTCACTAACAAGAGCCATAAGAATACTGTGTCCTGATGCCTTCTGTCTGACAGGAATCGACTGTTTCACTTGTTAGCAAAGCAAAGTTGCACTTTGCTCGTTGAGCTTCCCCTAAGGAACAACAGTGCTTTGCATCCAGAAAGAGAGCTCCAGTCCTGGATTCTCTGATGCATGTGATTCACTAACCAGAGCCATAAGAATACTGTGTCCTGATGCCTTCTGTCTGACAGGAATCGACTGTTTCACTTGTTAGCAAAGCAGAGTTGCACTTTGCTATTGAGCTTCCCGTAAAGAAACAACAGTGCTTTGCACCATGAAAGCAAGCTCCAGCCCTGGAGTTTTAGATGCATATGATTTACTTTCCAAAACCATAAGAAATATGTGCCCTGATGTCTCCTGTCTGTCAGAAATCAAGAGTTTCACGTGTTAGAAGAGCAAAGGTGCACTTTGCGATAAGAGCTTCCCCTACGTAACAACTGTGTTTTTCACCAAGAAAGAAAGCTCCAGACCTGCATTCTCGAATGCATATGATTCACTTATCAAAGCCATAAGAAATATGTGTCCTTATGCCTTCTGTCTTGCAAGAATCAACTGTTTCTCTTGTTATCAACGAAAAGTTGCACTTTGCGAGATGAGCTTCCCCTAAGGAACAAAGTTGTTTTTCACGGAGAAAGAAAGATCCAGGCCTGGATTCTCAGATGCATATTATTCACTTATCAAAGCCATAAGAAATGTGTGTCCTTATGCCTTCTGTCTTACAAGAATCAGCTGTTTCTCTTGTTAGCAACGAAAAGTTGCACTTTGCGAGATGAGCTTCCCCTAAGGAACAACGCTGTTTCTCACCGAGAAAGAAAGATCCAGTCCTGGATTCACAGATGGATATGAGAATCTTTCTAAAGCCATAAGAAATGTGTGTCCTGATACATTCTTTCTGTCAGGAATCGACTGTTTCACTTGTTAGCAGAAAAATGCTACTCTTTGCGAGCTGAACTTCCCGTATGGAACAACAGTGCTTTGCATCCAGAATGAGAGCTCCAGTCCTGGATTCTCTGATGCATGTGATTCACTAGCCAGAGCCATAACAATACTGTGTCCTGATGCTTTCTGTCTGACAGGAATCGACTGTTTCACTTGTTAGCAAAGCAAAGTTGCACTTTGCTCGTTGAGCTTCCCCTAAAGAACAATTGTGCTTTTCACCGTGAAAGCAAGCTCCAGCCCTGGAGTTTTAGATGCATATGATTTACTTTCCAAAACCATAACAAATATATGCCCTGATGTCTCCTGTCCGTCAGAAATCCAGAGTTCACGTGTTAGAAGAGCAAAGGTGCACTTTGCGATAGGAGCTTCCCGTACGTAACAACTGTGTTTTTCACCAAGAAAGAAAGCTCCAGACCTGCATTCTCGAATGCATATGATTCACTTATCGAAGCCATAAGAAATGTGTGTCCTTATGCTTTCTGTCTTGCAAGAATCAGCTGTTTCTCTTGTTAGCAACGAAAAGTTGTACTTTGCGAGATGAGCTTCCCTTAAGGAACAAAGTTGTTTTTCACGGAGAAAGAAAGATCCAGGCCTGGATTCTCAGATGCATATTATTCACTTATCAAAGCCATAAGAAATGTGTGTCCTTATGCCTTCTGTCTTACAAGAATCAGCTGTTTCTCTTGTTAGCAACGAAAAGTTGCACTTTGCGAGATGAGCTTCCCCTAAGGACCAACGCTGTTTCTCACCGAGAAAGAAAGATCCAATCCTGGATTCTCAGATGTATATGAGAATCTTTCTAAAGCCATAAGAAATATGTGTCCTGATACATTCTTTCTGGCAGGAATCGACTGTTTCACTTGTTAGCAGAAAAATGCTACTCTTTGCGAGCTGAACTTCCCCTAAAGAACGAATGCGCTTTGCATCCAGAAGGAGGGCTCCAGTCCTGGATTCTCTGATGCATGTGATTCACTAAACAGAGCCATAAGAATACTGTGTCCTGATGCCTTCTGTCTGACAGGAATCGACTGTTTCACTTGTTAGCAAAGCAGAGTTGCACTTTGCTATTGAGCTTCCCGTAAAGAAACAACAGTGCTTTGCACCATGAAAGCAAGCTCCAGCCCTGGAGTTTTAGATGCATATGATTTACTTTCCAAAACCATAAGAAATATGTGCCCTGATGTCTCCTGTCTGTCAGAAATCAAGAGTTTCACGTGTTAGAAGAGCAAAGGTGCACTTTGCGATAAGAGCTTCGCGTACGTAACAACTGTGTTTTTCACCAAGAAAGAAAGCTCCAGACCTGCATTCTCGAATGCATATGATTCACTTATCAAAGCCATAAGAAATGTGTGTCCTTATGCCTTCTGTCTTGCAAGAATCAACTGTTTCTCTTGTTATCAACGAAAAGTTGCACTTTGCGAGATGAGCTTCCCCTAAGGAACAAAGTTGCTTTTCACCGAGAAAGAAAGCTCCAGACCTGCATTCTCGAATGCATATGATTCACTTATCAAAGCCATAAAAAATATATGTCCTTATGCATTCTGTCTTGCAAGAATCAGCTGATTCTCTTGATAGCAACGAAAAGTTGCGCTTTGCGAGATGAGCTTCCCCTAAGGAACATGGTTGCTTTTCACCGAGAAAGAAAGATCCAGTCCTGGATTCTCAGATGCATATGAGAATCTTTCTAAAGCCATAAGAAATATGTGTCCTGATACATTCTTTCTGGCAGGAATCGACTGTTTCACTTGTTAGTAGAAAAATGCTACTCTTTGCGAGCTGAACTTCCCCTAAGGAATAACTGTGCTTTCCATCCAGAAAGAGAGCTCCAGTCCTGGATTCTCTAATGCATGTGATTCACTAACAAGAGCCATAAGAATACTGTGTCCTGATGCCTTCTGTCTGATAGGAATCGACTCTTTCACTTAGCAAATCAAAGTTGCACTTTGCTCGTTGACCTTCCCCTAAGGAACAACAGTGCTTTGCACAGTGAAAGCAAGCTCCAGCTCTGGAGTTTTAGATGCATATGATTTACTTTCCAAAACCATAAGAAATATGTGCCCTGATGTCTCCTGTCTGTCAGAAATCAAGAGTTTCACGTGTTAGAAGAGCAAAGGTGCACTTTGCGATAAGAGCTTCCCGTACGTAACAACTGTGTTTTTCACCAAGAAAGAAAGCTCCAGACCTGCATTCTCGAATGCATATGATTCACTTATCAAAGCCATAAGAAATGTGTGTCCTTATGCCTTCTGTCTTGCAAGAATCAACTGTTTCTCTTGTTATCAACGAAAAGTTGCACTTTGCGAGATGAGCTTCCCCTAAGGAACAAAGTTGCTTTTCACCGAGAAAGAAAGCTCCAGACCTGCATTCTCGAATGCATATGATTCACTTATCAAAGCCATAAAAAATATATGTCCTTATGCATTCTGTCTTGCAAGAATCAGCTGATTCTCTTGATAGCAACGAAAAGTTGCGCTTTGCGAGATGAGCTTCCCCTAAGGAACATGGTTGCTTTTCACCGAGAAAGAAAGATCCAGTCCTGGATTCTCAGATGCATATGAGAATCTTTCTAAAGCCATAAGAAATATGTGTCCTGATACATTCTTTCTGGCAGGAATCGACTGTTTCACTTGTTAGCAGAAAAATGCTACTCTTTGCGAGCTGAACTTCCCCTAAGGAATAACTGTGCTTTCCATCCAGAAAGAGAGCTTTAGTCCTGGATTCTCTAATGCATGTGATTCACTAACAAGAGCCATAAGAATACTGTGTCCTGATGCCTTCTGTCTGATAGGAATCGACTCTTTCACTTAGCAAATCAAAGTTGCACTTTGCTCGTTGACCTTCCCCTAAGGAACAACAGTGCTTTGCACAGTGAAAGCAAGCTCCAGCTCTGGAGTTTTAGATGCATATGATTTACTTTCCAAAACCATAAGAAATATGTGCCCTGATGTCTCCTGTCTGTCAGAAATCAAGAGTTTCACGTGTTAGAAGAGCAAAGGTGCACTTTGCGATAAGAGCTTCGCGTACGTAACAACTGTGTTTTTCACCAAGAAAGAAAGCTCCAGACCTGCATTCTCGAATGCATATGATTCACTTATCAAAGCCATAAGAAATGTGTGTCCTTATGCCTTCTGTCTTGCAAGAATCAACTGTTTCTCTTGTTATCAACGAAAAGTTGCACTTTGCGAGATGAGCTTCCCCTAAGGAACAAAGTTGCTTTTCACCGAGAAAGAAAGCTCCAGACCTGCATTCTCGAATGCATATGATTCACTTATCAAAGCCATAAAAAATATATGTCCTTATGCATTCTGTCTTGCAAGAATCAGCTGATTCTCTTGATAGCAACGAAAAGTTGCGCTTTGCGAGATGAGCTTCCCCTAAGGAACATGGTTGCTTTTCACCGAGAAAGAAAGATCCAGTCCTGGATTCTCAGATGCATATGAGAATCTTTCTAAAGCCATAAGAAATATGTGTCCTGATACATTCTTTCTGGCAGGAATCGACTGTTTCACTTGTTAGCAGAAAAATGCTACTCTTTGCGAGCTGAACTTCCCCTAAGGAATAACTGTGCTTTCCATCCAGAAAGAGAGCTCCAGTCCTGGATTCTCTAATGCATGCGATTCACTAACAAGAGCCATAAGAATACTGTGTCCTGATGCCTTCTGTCTGACAGGAATCGACTGTTTCACTTGTTAGCAAAGCAAAGTTGCACTTTGCTCGTTGAGCTTCCCCTAAGGAACAACAGTGCTTTGCATCCAGAAAGAGAGCTCCAGTCCTGGATTCTCTGATGCATGTGATTCACTAACCAGAGCCATAAGAATACTGTGTCCTGATGCCTTCTGTCTGACAGGAATCGACTGTTTCACTTGTTAGCAAAGCAGAGTTGCACTTTGCTATTGAGCTTCCCGTAAAGAAACAACAGTGCTTTGCACCATGACAGCAAGCTCCAGCCCTGGAGTTTTAGATGCATATGATTTACTTTCCAAAACCATAAGAAATATGTGCCCTGATGTCTCCTGTCTGTCAGAAATCAAGAGTTTCACGTGTTAGAAGAGCAAAGGTGCACTTTGCGATAAGAGCTTCCCCTACGTAACAACTGTGTTTTTCACCAAGAAAGAAAGCTCCAGACCTGCATTCTCGAATGCATATGATTCACTTATCAAAGCCATAAGAAATATGTGTCCTTATGCCTTCTGTCTTGCAAGAATCAACTGTTTCTCTTGTTATCAACGAAAAGTTGCACTTTGCGAGATGAGCTTCCCCTAAGGAACAAAGTTGTTTTTCACGGAGAAAGAAAGATCCAGGCCTGGATTCTCAGATGCATATTATTCACTTATCAAAGCCATAAGAAATGTGTGTCCTTATGCCTTCTGTCTTACAAGAATCAGCTGTTTCTCTTGTTAGCAACGAAAAGTTGCACTTTGCGAGATGAGCTTCCCCTAAGGAACAACGCTGTTTCTCACCGAGAAAGAAAGATCCAGTCCTGGATTCACAGATGGATATGAGAATCTTTCTAAAGCCATAAGAAATGTGTGTCCTGATACATTCTTTCTGTCAGGAATCGACTGTTTCACTTGTTAGCAGAAAAATGCTACTCTTTGCGAGCTGAACTTCCCGTATGGAACAACAGTGCTTTGCATCCAGAATGAGAGCTCCAGTCCTGGATTCTCTGATGCATGTGATTCACTAGCCAGAGCCATAAGAATACTGTGTCCTGATGCTTTCTGTCTGACAGGAATCGACTGTTTCACTTGTTAGCAAAGCAAAGTTGCACTTTGCTCGTTGAGCTTCCCCTAAAGAACAATTGTGCTTTTCACCGTGAAAGCAAGCTCCAGCCCTGGAGTTTTAGATGCATATGATTTACTTTCCAAAACCATAACAAATATATGCCCTGATGTCTCCTGTCCGTCAGAAATCCAGAGTTCACGTGTTAGAAGAGCAAAGGTGCACTTTGCGATAGGAGCTTCCCGTACGTAACAACTGTGTTTTTCACCAAGAAAGAAAGCTCCAGACCTGCATTCTCGAATGCATATGATTCACTTATCGAAGCCATAAGAAATGTGTGTCCTTATGCTTTCTGTCTTGCAAGAATCAGCTGTTTCTCTTGTTAGCAACGAAAAGTTGTACTTTGCGAGATGAGCTTCCCTTAAGGAACAAAGTTGTTTTTCACGGAGAAAGAAAGATCCAGGCCTGGATTCTCAGATGCATATTATTCACTTATCAAAGCCATAAGAAATGTGTGTCCTTATGCCTTCTGTCTTACAAGAATCAGCTGTTTCTCTTGTTAGCAACGAAAAGTTGCACTTTGCGAGATGAGCTTCCCCTAAGGACCAACGCTGTTTCTCACCGAGAAAGAAAGATCCAATCCTGGATTCTCAGATGTATATGAGAATCTTTCTAAAGCCATAAGAAATATGTGTCCTGATACATTCTTTCTGGCAGGAATCGACTGTTTCACTTGTTAGCAGAAAAATGCTACTCTTTGCGAGCTGAACTTCCCCTAAAGAACGAATGCGCTTTGCATCCAGAAGGAGGGCTCCAGTCCTGGATTCTCTGATGCATGTGATTCACTAACCAGAGCCATAAGAATACTGTGTCCTGATGCCTTCTGTCTGACAGGAATCGACTGTTTCACTTGTTAGCAAAGCAGAGTTGCACTTTGCTATTGAGCTTCCCGTAAAGAAACAACAGTGCTTTGCACCATGAAAGCAAGCGCCAGCCCTGGAGTTTTAGATGCATATGATTTACTTTCCAAAACCATAAGAAATATGTGCCCTGATGTCTCCTGTCTGTCAGAAATCAAGAGTTTCACGTGTTAGAAGAGCAAAGGTGCACTTTGCGATAAGAGCTTCGCGTACGTAACAACTGTGTTTTTCACCAAGAAAGAAAGCTCCAGACCTGCATTCTCGAATGCATATGATTCACTTATCAAAGCCATAAGAAATGTGTGTCCTTATGCCTTCTGTCTTGCAAGAATCAACTGTTTCTCTTGTTATCAACGAAAAGTTGCACTTTGCGAGATGAGCTTCCCCTAAGGAACAAAGTTGCTTTTCACCGAGAAAGAAAGCTCCAGACCTGCATTCTCGAATGCATATGATTCACTTATCAAAGCCATAAAAAATATATGTCCTTATGCATTCTGTCTTGCAAGAATCAGCTGATTCTCTTGATAGCAACGAAAAGTTGCGCTTTGCGAGATGAGCTTCCCCTAAGGAACATGGTTGCTTTTCACCGAGAAAGAAAGATCCAGTCCTGGATTCTCAGATGCATATGAGAATCTTTCTAAAGCCATAAGAAATATGTGTCCTGATACATTCTTTCTGGCAGGAATCGACTGTTTCACTTGTTAGCAGAAAAATGCTACTCTTTGCGAGCTGAACTTCCCCTAAGGAATAACTGTGCTTTCCATCCAGAAAGAGAGCTCCAGTCCTGGATTCTCTAATGCATGTGATTCACTAACAAGAGCCATAAGAATACTGTGTCCTGATGCCTTCTGTCTGATAGGAATCGACTCTTTCACTTAGCAAATCAAAGTTGCACTTTGCTCGTTGACCTTCCCCTAAGGAACAACAGTGCTTTGCACAGTGAAAGCAAGCTCCAGCTCTGGAGTTTTAGATGCATATGATTTACTTTCCAAAACCATAAGAAATATGTGCCCTGATGTCTCCTGTCTGTCAGAAATCAAGAGTTTCACGTGTTAGAAGAGCAAAGGTGCACTTTGCGATAAGAGCTTCCCGTACGTAACAACTGTGTTTTTCACCAAGAAAGAAAGCTCCAGACCTGCATTCTCGAATGCATATGATTCACTTATCAAAGCCATAAGAAATGTGTGTCCTTATGCCTTCTGTCTTGCAAGAATCAACTGTTTCTCTTGTTATCAACGAAAAGTTGCACTTTGCGAGATGAGCTTCCCCTAAGGAACAAAGTTGCTTTTCACCGAGAAAGAAAGCTCCAGACCTGCATTCTCGAATGCATATGATTCACTTATCAAAGCCATAAAAAATATATGTCCTTATGCATTCTGTCTTGCAAGAATCAGCTGATTCTCTTGATAGCAACGAAAAGTTGCGCTTTGCGAGATGAGCTTCCCCTAAGGAACATGGTTGCTTTTCACCGAGAAAGAAAGATCCAGTCCTGGATTCTCAGATGCATATGAGAATCTTTCTAAAGCCATAAGAAATATGTGTCCTGATACATTCTTTCTGGCAGGAATCGACTGTTTCACTTGTTAGCAGAAAAATGCTACTCTTTGCGAGCTGAACTTCCCCTAAGGAATAACTGTGCTTTCCATCCAGAAAGAGAGCTTTAGTCCTGGATTCTCTAATGCATGTGATTCACTAACAAGAGCCATAAGAATACTGTGTCCTGATGCCTTCTGTCTGATAGGAATCGACTCTTTCACTTAGCAAATCAAAGTTGCACTTTGCTCGTTGACCTTCCCCTAAGGAACAACAGTGCTTTGCACAGTGAAAGCAAGCTCCAGCTCTGGAGTTTTAGATGCATATGATTTACTTTCCAAAACCATAAGAAATATGTGCCCTGATGTCTCCTGTCTGTCAGAAATCAAGAGTTTCACGTGTTAGAAGAGCAAAGGTGCACTTTGCGATAAGAGCTTCCCGTACGTAACAACTGTGTTTTTCACCAAGAAAGAAAGCTCCAGACCTGCATTCTCGAATGCATATGATTCACTTATCAAAGCCATAAGAAATGTGTGTCCTTATGCCTTCTGTCTTGCAAGAATCAACTGTTTCTCTTGTTATCAACGAAAAGTTGCACTTTGCGAGATGAGCTTCCCCTAAGGAACAAAGTTGCTTTTCACCGAGAAAGAAAGCTCCAGACCTGCATTCTCGAATGCATATGATTCACTTATCAAAGCCATAAAAAATATATGTCCTTATGCATTCTGTCTTGCAAGAATCAGCCGATTCTCTTGATAGCAACGAAAAGTTGCGCTTTGCGAGATGAGCTTCCCCTAAGGAACATGGTTGCTTTTCACCGAGAAAGAAAGATCCAGTCCTGGATTCTCAGATGCATATGATAATCTTTCTAAAGCCATAAGAAATATGTGTCCTGATACATTCTTTCTGGCAGGAATCGACTGTTTCACTTGTTAGCAGAAAAATGCTACTCTTTGCGAGCTGAACTTCCCCTAAGGAATAACTGTGCTTTCCATCCAGAAAGAGAGCTCCAGTCCTGGATTCTCTAATGCATGCGATTCACTAACAAGAGCCATAAGAATACTGTGTCCTGATGCCTTCTGTCTGACAGGAATCGACTGTTTCACTTGTTAGCAAAGCAAAGTTGCACTTTGCTCGTTGAGCTTCCCCTAAGGAACAACAGTGCTTTGCATCCAGAAAGAGAGCTCCAGTCCTGGATTCTCTGATGCATGTGATTCACTAACCAGAGCCATAAGAATACTGTGTCCTGATGCCTTCTGTCTGACAGGAATCGACTGTTTCACTTGTTAGCAAAGCAGAGTTGCACTTTGCTATTGAGCTTCCCGTAAAGAAACAACAGTGCTTTGCACCATGAAAGCAAGCTCCAGCCCTGGAGTTTTAGATGCATATGATTTACTTTCCAAAACCATAAGAAATATGTGCCCTGATGTCTCCTGTCTGTCAGAAATCAAGAGTTTCACGTGTTAGAAGAGCAAAGGTGCACTTTGCGATAAGAGCTTCCCGTACGTAACAACTGTGTTTTTCACCAAGAAAGAAAGCTCCAGACCTGCATTCTCGAATGCATATGATTCACTTATCAAAGCCATAAGAAATATGTGTCCTTATGCCTTCTGTCTTGCAAGAATCAACTGTTTCTCTTGTTATCAACGAAAAGTTGCACTTTGCGAGATGAGCTTCCCCTAAGGAACAAAGTTGTTTTTCACGGAGAAAGAAAGATCCAGGCCTGGATTCTCAGATGCATATTATTCACTTATCAAAGCCATAAGAAATGTGTGTCCTTATGCCTTCTGTCTTACAAGAATCAGCTGTTTCTCTTGTTAGCAACGAAAAGTTGCACTTTGCGAGATGAGCTTCCCCTAAGGAACAACGCTGTTTCTCACCGAGAAAGAAAGATCCAGTCCTGGATTCACAGATGGATATGAGAATCTTTCTAAAGCCATAAGAAATGTGTGTCCTGATACATTCTTTCTGTCAGGAATCGACTGTTTCACTTGTTAGCAGAAAAATGCTACTCTTTGCGAGCTGAACTTCCCGTATGGAACAACAGTGCTTTGCATCCAGAATGAGAGCTCCAGTCCTGGATTCTCTGATGCATGTGATTCACTAGCCAGAGCCATAACAATACTGTGTCCTGATGCTTTCTGTCTGACAGGAATCGACTGTTTCACTTGTTAGCAAAGCAAAGTTGCACTTTGCTCGTTGAGCTTCCCCTAAAGAACAATTGTGCTTTTCACCGTGAAAGCAAGCTCCAGCCCTGGAGTTTTAGATGCATATGATTTACTTTCCAAAACCATAACAAATATATGCCCTGATGTCTCCTGTCCGTCAGAAATCCAGAGTTCACGTGTTAGAAGAGCAAAGGTGCACTTTGCGATAGGAGCTTCCCGTACGTAACAACTGTGTTTTTCACCAAGAAAGAAAGCTCCAGACCTGCATTCTCGAATGCATATGATTCACTTATCGAAGCCATAAGAAATGTGTGTCCTTATGCTTTCTGTCTTGCAAGAATCAGCTGTTTCTCTTGTTAGCAACGAAAAGTTGTACTTTGCGAGATGAGCTTCCCTTAAGGAACAAAGTTGTTTTTCACGGAGAAAGAAAGATCCAGGCCTGGATTCTCAGATGCATATTATTCACTTATCAAAGCCATAAGAAATGTGTGTCCTTATGCCTTCTGTCTTACAAGAATCAGCTGTTTCTCTTGTTAGCAACGAAAAGTTGCACTTTGCGAGATGAGCTTCCCCTAAGGACCAACGCTGTTTCTCACCGAGAAAGAAAGATCCAATCCTGGATTCTCAGATGTATATGAGAATCTTTCTAAAGCCATAAGAAATATGTGTCCTGATACATTCTTTCTGGCAGGAATCGACTGTTTCACTTGTTAGCAGAAAAATGCTACTCTTTGCGAGCTGAACTTCCCCTAAAGAACGAATGCGCTTTGCATCCAGAAGGAGGGCTCCAGTCCTGGATTCTCTGATGCATGTGATTCACTAACCAGAGCCATAAGAATACTGTGTCCTGATGCCTTCTGTCTGACAGGAATCGACTGTTTCACTTGTTAGCAAAGCAGAGTTGCACTTTGCTATTGAGCTTCCCGTAAAGAAACAACAGTGCTTTGCACCATGAAAGCAAGCTCCAGCCCTGGAGTTTTAGATGCATATGATTTACTTTCCAAAACCATAAGAAATATGTGCCCTGATGTCTCCTGTCTGTCAGAAATCAAGAGTTTCACGTGTTAGAAGAGCAAAGGTGCACTTTGCGATAAGAGCTTCGCGTACGTAACAACTGTGTTTTTCACCAAGAAAGAAAGCTCCAGACCTGCATTCTCGAATGCATATGATTCACTTATCAAAGCCATAAGAAATGTGTGTCCTTATGCCTTCTGTCTTGCAAGAATCAACTGTTTCTCTTGTTATCAACGAAAAGTTGCACTTTGCGAGATGAGCTTCCCCTAAGGAACAAAGTTGCTTTTCACCGAGAAAGAAAGCTCCAGACCTGCATTCTCGAATGCATATGATTCACTTATCAAAGCCATAAAAAATATATGTCCTTATGCATTCTGTCTTGCAAGAATCAGCTGATTCTCTTGATAGCAACGAAAAGTTGCGCTTTGCGAGATGAGCTTCCCCTAAGGAACATGGTTGCTTTTCACCGAGAAAGAAAGATCCAGTCCTGGATTCTCAGATGCATATGAGAATCTTTCTAAAGCCATAAGAAATATGTGTCCTGATACATTCTTTCTGGCAGGAATCGACTGTTTCACTTGTTAGCAGAAAAATGCTACTCTTTGCGAGCTGAACTTCCCCTAAGGAATAACTGTGCTTTCCATCCAGAAAGAGAGCTCCAGTCCTGGATTCTCTAATGCATGTGATTCACTAACAAGAGCCATAAGAATACTGTGTCCTGATGCCTTCTGTCTGATAGGAATCGACTCTTTCACTTAGCAAATCAAAGTTGCACTTTGCTCGTTGACCTTCCCCTAAGGAACAACAGTGCTTTGCACAGTGAAAGCAAGCTCCAGCTCTGGAGTTTTAGATGAATATGATTTACTTTCCAAAACCATAAGAAATATGTGCCCTGATGTCTCCTGTCTGTCAGAAATCAAGAGTTTCACGTGTTAGAAGAGCAAAGGTGCACTTTGCGATAAGAGCTTCCCGTACGTAACAACTGTGTTTTTCACCAAGAAAGAAAGCTCCAGACCTGCATTCTCGAATGCATATGATTCACTTATCAAAGCCATAAGAAATGTGTGTCCTTATGCCTTCTGTCTTGCAAGAATCAACTGTTTCTCTTGTTATCAACGAAAAGTTGCACTTTGCGAGATGAGCTTCCCCTAAGGAACAAAGTTGCTTTTCACCGAGAAAGAAAGCTCCAGACCTGCATTCTCGAATGCATATGATTCACTTATCAAAGCCATAAAAAATATATGTCCTTATGCATTCTGTCTTGCAAGAATCAGCCGATTCTCTTGATAGCAACGAAAAGTTGCGCTTTGCGAGATGAGCTTCCCCTAAGGAACATGGTTGCTTTTCACCGAGAAAGAAAGATCCAGTCCTGGATTCTCAGATGCATATGAGAATCTTTCTAAAGCCATAAGAAATATGTGTCCTGATACATTCTTTCTGGCAGGAATCGACTGTTTCATTTGTTAGCAGAAAAATGCTACTCTTTGCGAGCTGAACTTCCCCTAAGGAATAACTGTGCTTTCCATCCAGAAGGAGAGCTCCAGTCCTGGATTCTCTAATGCATGCGATTCACTAACAAGAGCCATAAGAATACTGTGTCCTGATGCCTTCTGTCTGACAGGAATCGACTGTTTCACTTGTTAGCAAAGCAAAGTTGCACTTTGCTCGTTGAGCTTCCCCTAAGGAACAACAGTGCTTTGCATCCAGAAAGAGAGCTCCAGTCCTGGATTCTCTGATGCATGTGATTCACTAACCAGAGCCATAAGAATACTGTGTCCTGATGCCTTCTGTCTGACAGGAATCGACTGTTTCACTTGTTAGCAAAGCAGAGTTGCACTTTGCTATTGAGCTTCCCGTAAAGAAACAACAGTGCTTTGCACCATGAAAGCAAGCTCCAGCCCTGGAGTTTTAGATGCATATGATTTACTTTCCAAAACCATAAGAAATATGTGCCCTGATGTCTCCTGTCTGTCAGAAATCAAGAGTTTCACGTGTTAGAAGAGCAAAGGTGCACTTTGCGATAAGAGCTTCCCGTACGTAACAACTGTGTTTTTCACCAAGAAAGAAAGCTCCAGACCTGCATTCTCGAATGCATATGATTCACTTATCAAAGCCATAAGAAATATGTGTCCTTATGCCTTCTGTCTTGCAAGAATCAACTGTTTCTCTTGTTATCAACGAAAAGTTGCACTTTGCGAGATGAGCTTCCCCTAAGGAACAAAGTTGTTTTTCACGGAGAAAGAAAGATCCAGGCCTGGATTCTCAGATGCATATTATTCACTTATCAAAGCCATAAGAAATGTGTGTCCTTACGCCTTCTGTCTTACAAGAATCAGCTGTTTCTCTTGTTAGCAACGAAAAGTTGCACTTTGCGAGATGAGCTTCCCCTAAGGAACAACGCTGTTTCTCACCGAGAAAGAAAGATCCAGTCCTGGATTCACAGATGGATATGAGAATCTTTCTAAAGCCATAAGAAATGTGTGTCCTGATACATTCTTTCTGTCAGGAATCGACTGTTTCACTTGTTAGCAGAAAAATGCTACTCTTTGCGAGCTGAACTTCCCCTAAGGAATAACTGTGCTTTCCATCCAGAAAGAGAGCTTTAGTCCTGGATTCTCTAATGCATGTGATTCACTAACAAGAGCCATAAGAATACTGTGTCCTGATGCCTTCTGTCTGATAGGAATCGACTCTTTCACTTAGCAAATCAAAGTTGCACTTTGCTCGTTGACCTTCCCCTAAGGAACAACAGTGCTTTGCACAGTGAAAGCAAGCTCCAGCTCTGGAGTTTTAGATGCATATGATTTACTTTCCAAAACCATAAGAAATATGTGCCCTGATGTCTCCTGTCTGTCAGAAATCAAGAGTTTCACGTGTTAGAAGAGCAAAGGTGCACTTTGCGATAAGAGCTTCCCGTACGTAACAACTGTGTTTTTCACCAAGAAAGAAAGCTCCAGACCTGCATTCTCGAATGCATATGATTCACTTATCAAAGCCATAAGAAATGTGTGTCCTTATGCCTTCTGTCTTGCAAGAATCAACTGTTTCTCTTGTTATCAACGAAAAGTTGCACTTTGCGAGATGAGCTTCCCCTAAGGAACAAAGTTGCTTTTCACCGAGAAAGAAAGCTCCAGACCTGCATTCTCGAATGCATATGATTCACTTATCAAAGCCATAAGAAATGTGTGTCCTTATGCTTTCTGTCTTGCAAGAATCAGCTGATTCTCTTGATAGCAACGAAAAGTTGCGCTTTGCGAGATGAGCTTCCCCTAAGGAACATGGTTGCTTTTCACCGAGAAAGAAAGATCCAGTCCTGGATTCTCAGATGCATATGAGAATCTTTCTAAAGCCATAAGAAATATGTGTCCTGATACATTCTTTCTGGCAGGAATCGACTGTTTCACTTGTTAGCAGAAAAATGCTACTCTTTGCGAGCTGAACTTCCCCTAAGGAATAACTGCGCTTTCCATCCAGAAAGAGAGCTCCAGTCCTGGATTCTCTAATGCATGTGATTCACTAACAAGAGCCATAAGAATACTGTGTCCTGATGCCTTCTGTCTGACAGGAATCGACTGTTTCACTTGTTAGCAAAGCAAAGTTGCACTTTGCTCGTTGAGCTTCCCCTAAGGAACAACAGTGCTTTGCATCCAGAAAGAGAGCTCCAGTCCTGGATTCTCTGATGCATGTGATTCACTAACCAGAGCCATAAGAATACTGTGTCCTGATGCCTTCTGTCTGACAGGAATCGACTGTTTCACTTGTTAGCAAAGCAGAGTTGCACTTTGCTATTGAGCTTCCCGTAAAGAAACAACAGTGCTTTGCACCATGAAAGCAAGCTCCAGCCCTGAAGTTTTAGATGCATATGATTTACTTTCCAAAACCATAAGAAATATGTGCCCTGATGTCTCCTGTCTGTCAGAAATCAAGAGTTTCACGTGTTAGAAGAGCAAAGGTGCACTTTGCGATAAGAGCTTCCCGTACGTAACAACTGTGTTTTTCACCAAGAAAGAAAGCTCCAGACCTGCATTCTCGAATGCATATGATTCACTTATCAAAGCCATAAGAAATATGTGTCCTTATGCCTTCTGTCTTGCAAGAATCAACTGTTTCTCTTGTTATCAACGAAAAGTTGCACTTTGCGAGATGAGCTTCCCCTAAGGAACAACGCTGTTTCTCACCGAGAAAGAAAGATCCAGTCCTGGATTCTCAGATGGATATGAGAATCTTTCTAAAGCCATAAGAAATGTGTGTCCTGATACATTCTTTCTGTCAGGAATCGACTGTTTCACTTGTTAGCAGAAAAATGCTACTCTTTGCGAGCTGAACTTCCCGTATGGAACAACAGTGCTTTGCATCCAGAATGAGAGCTCCAGTCCTGGATTCTCTGATGCATGTGATTCACTAGCCAGAGCCATAAGAATACTGTGTCCTGATGCTTTCTGTCTGACAGGAATCGACTGTTTCACTTGTTAGCAAAGCAAAGTTGCACTTTGCTCGTTGAGCTTCCCCTAAAGAACAATTGTGCTTTTCACCGTGAAAGCAAGCTCCAGCCCTGGAGTTTTAGATGCATATGATTTACTTTCCAAAACCATAACAAATATATGCCCTGATGTCTCCTGTCCGTCAGAAATCCAGAGTTCACGTGTTAGAAGAGCAAAGGTGCACTTTGCGATAAGAGCTTCCCGTACGTAACAACTGTGTTTTTCACCAAGAAAGAAAGCTCCAGACCTGCATTCTCGAATGCATATGATTCACTTATCGAAGCCATAAGAAATGTGTGTCCTTATGCTTTCTGTCTTGCAAGAATCAGCTGTTTCTCTTGTTAGCAACGAAAAGTTGTACTTTGCGAGATGAGCTTCCCTTAAGGAACAAAGTTGTTTTTCACGGAGAAAGAAAGATCCAGGCCTGGATTCTCAGATGCATATTATTCACTTATCAAAGCCATAAGAAATGTGTGTCCTTATGCCTTCTGTCTTACAAGAATCAGCTGTTTCTCTTGTTAGCAACGAAAAGTTGCACTTTGCGAGATGAGCTTCCCCTAAGGACCAACGCTGTTTCTCACCGAGAAAGAAAGATCCAATCCTGGATTCTCAGATGTATATGAGAATCTTTCTAAAGCCATAAGAAATATGTGTCCTGATACATTCTTTCTGGCAGGAATCGACTGTTTCACTTGTTAGCAGAAAAATGCTACTCTTTGCGAGCTGAACTTCCCCTAAAGAACGAATGCGCTTTGCATCCAGAAGGAGGGCTCCAGTCCTGGATTCTCTGATGCATGTGATTCACTAACCAGAGCCATAAGAATACTGTGTCCTGATGCCTTCTGTCTGACAGGAATCGACTGTTTCACTTGTTAGCAAAGCAGAGTTGCACTTTGCTATTGAGCTTCCCGTAAAGAAACAACAGTGCTTTGCACCATGAAAGCAAGCGCCAGCCCTGGAGTTTTAGATGCATATGATTTACTTTCCAAAACCATAAGAAATATGTGCCCTGATGTCTCCTGTCTGTCAGAAATCAAGAGTTTCACGTGTTAGAAGAGCAAAGGTGCACTTTGCGATAAGAGCTTCGCGTACGTAACAACTGTGTTTTTCACCAAGAAAGAAAGCTCCAGACCTGCATTCTCGAATGCATATGATTCACTTATCAAAGCCATAAGAAATGTGTGTCCTTATGCCTTCTGTCTTGCAAGAATCAACTGTTTCTCTTGTTATCAACGAAAAGTTGCACTTTGCGAGATGAGCTTCCCCTAAGGAACAAAGTTGCTTTTCACCGAGAAAGAAAGCTCCAGACCTGCATTCTCGAATGCATATGATTCACTTATCAAAGCCATAAAAAATATATGTCCTTATGCATTCTGTCTTGCAAGAATCAGCTGATTCTCTTGATAGCAACGAAAAGTTGCGCTTTGCGAGATGAGCTTCCCCTAAGGAACATGGTTGCTTTTCACCGAGAAAGAAAGATCCAGTCCTGGATTCTCAGATGCATATGAGAATCTTTCTAAAGCCATAAGAAATATGTGTCCTGATACATTCTTTCTGGCAGGAATCGACTGTTTCACTTGTTAGCAGAAAAATGCTACTCTTTGCGAGCTGAACTTCCCCTAAGGAATAACTGTGCTTTCCATCCAGAAAGAGAGCTCCAGTCCTGGATTCTCTAATGCATGTGATTCACTAACAAGAGCCATAAGAATACTGTGTCCTGATGCCTTCTGTCTGATAGGAATCGACTCTTTCACTTAGCAAATCAAAGTTGCACTTTGCTCGTTGACCTTCCCCTAAGGAACAACAGTGCTTTGCACAGTGAAAGCAAGCTCCAGCTCTGGAGTTTTAGATGCATATGATTTACTTTCCAAAACCATAAGAAATATGTGCCCTGATGTCTCCTGTCTGTCAGAAATCAAGAGTTTCACGTGTTAGAAGAGCAAAGGTGCACTTTGCGATAAGAGCTTCCCGTACGTAACAACTGTGTTTTTCACCAAGAAAGAAAGCTCCAGACCTGCATTCTCGAATGCATATGATTCACTTATCAAAGCCATAAGAAATGTGTGTCCTTATGCCTTCTGTCTTGCAAGAATCAACTGTTTCTCTTGTTATCAACGAAAAGTTGCACTTTGCGAGATGAGCTTCCCCTAAGGAACAAAGTTGCTTTTCACCGAGAAAGAAAGCTCCAGACCTGCATTCTCGAATGCATATGATTCACTTATCAAAGCCATAAAAAATATATGTCCTTATGCATTCTGTCTTGCAAGAATCAGCTGATTCTCTTGATAGCAACGAAAAGTTGCGCTTTGCGAGATGAGTTTCCCCTAAGGAACATGGTTGCTTTTCACCGAGAAAGAAAGATCCAGTCCTGGATTCTCAGATGCATATGATAATCTTTCTAAAGCCATAAGAAATATGTGTCCTGATACATTCTTTCTGGCAGGAATCGACTGTTTCACTTGTTAGCAGAAAAATGCTACTCTTTGCGAGCTGAACTTCCCCTAAGGAATAACTGTGCTTTCCATCCAGAAAGAGAGCTTTAGTCCTGGATTCTCTAATGCATGTGATTCACTAACAAGAGCCATAAGAATACTGTGTCCTGATGCCTTCTGTCTGATAGGAATCGACTCTTTCACTTAGCAAATCAAAGTTGCACTTTGCTCGTTGACCTTCCCCTAAGGAACAACAGTGCTTTGCACAGTGAAAGCAAGCTCCAGCTCTGGAGTTTTAGATGCATATGATTTACTTTCCAAAACCATAAGAAATATGTGCCCTGATGTCTCCTGTCTGTCAGAAATCAAGAGTTTCACGTGTTAGAAGAGCAAAGGTGCACTTTGCGATAAGAGCTTCCCGTACGTAACAACTGTGTTTTTCACCAAGAAAGAAAGCTCCAGACCTGCATTCTCGAATGCATATGATTCACTTATCAAAGCCATAAGAAATGTGTGTCCTTATGCCTTCTGTCTTGCAAGAATCAACTGTTTCTCTTGTTATCAACGAAAAGTTGCACTTTGCGAGATGAGCTTCCCCTAAGGAACAAAGTTGCTTTTCACCGAGAAAGAAAGCTCCAGACCTGCATTCTCGAATGCATATGATTCACTTATCAAAGCCATAAAAAATATATGTCCTTATGCATTCTGTCTTGCAAGAATCAGCTGATTCTCTTGATAGCAACGAAAAGTTGCGCTTTGCGAGATGAGCTTCCCCTAAGGAACATGGTTGCTTTTCACCGAGAAAGAAAGATCCAGTCCTGGATTCTCAGATGCATATGAGAATCTTTCTAAAGCCATAAGAAATATGTGTCCTGATACATTCTTTCTGGCAGGAATCGACTGTTTCACTTGTTAGCAGAAAAATGCTACTCTTTGCGAGCTGAACTTCCCCTAAGGAATAACTGTGCTTTCCATCCAGAAAGAGAGCTCCAGTCCTGGATTCTCTAATGCATGCGATTCACTAACAAGAGCCATAAGAATACTGTGTCCTGATGCCTTCTGTCTGACAGGAATCGACTGTTTCACTTGTTAGCAAAGCAAAGTTGCACTTTGCTCGTTGAGCTTCCCCTAAGGAACAACAGTGCTTTGCATCCAGAAAGAGAGCTCCAGTCCTGGATTCTCTGATGCATGTGATTCACTAACCAGAGCCATAAGAATACTGTGTCCTGATGCCTTCTGTCTGACAGGAATCGACTGTTTCACTTGTTAGCAAAGCAGAGTTGCACTTTGCTATTGAGCTTCCCGTAAAGAAACAACAGTGCTTTGCACCATGAAAGCAAGCTCCAGCCCTGGAGTTTTAGATGCATATGATTTACTTTCCAAAACCATAAGAAATATGTGCCCTGATGTCTCCTGTCTGTCAGAAATCAAGAGTTTCACGTGTTAGAAGAGCAAAGGTGCACTTTGCGATAAGAGCTTCCCCTACGTAACAACTGTGTTTTTCACCAAGAAAGAAAGCTCCAGACCTGCATTCTCGAATGCATATGATTCACTTATCAAAGCCATAAGAAATATGTGTCCTTATGCCTTCTGTCTTGCAAGAATCAACTGTTTCTCTTGTTATCAACGAAAAGTTGCACTTTGCGAGATGAGCTTCCCCTAAGGAACAAAGTTGTTTTTCACGGAGAAAGAAAGATCCAGGCCTGGATTCTCAGATGCATATTATTCACTTATCAAAGCCATAAGAAATGTGTGTCCTTATGCCTTCTGTCTTACAAGAATCAGCTGTTTCTCTTGTTAGCAACGAAAAGTTGCACTTTGCGAGATGAGCTTCCCCTAAGGAACAACGCTGTTTCTCACCGAGAAAGAAAGATCCAGTCCTGGATTCACAGATGGATATGAGAATCTTTCTAAAGCCATAAGAAATGTGTGTCCTGATACATTCTTTCTGTCAGGAATCGACTGTTTCACTTGTTAGCAGAAAAATGCTACTCTTTGCGAGCTGAACTTCCCCTAAGGAATAACTGTGCTTTCCATCCAGAAAGAGAGCTTTAGTCCTGGATTCTCTAATGCATGTGATTCACTAACAAGAGCCATAAGAATACTGTGTCCTGATGCCTTCTGTCTGATAGGAATCGACTCTTTCACTTAGCAAATCAAAGTTGCACTTTGCTCGTTGACCTTCCCCTAAGGAACAACAGTGCTTTGCACAGTGAAAGCAAGCTCCAGCTCTGGAGTTTTAGATGCATATGATTTACTTTCCAAAACCATAAGAAATATGTGCCCTGATGTCTCCTGTCTGTCAGAAATCAAGAGTTTCACGTGTTAGAAGAGCAAAGGTGCACTTTGCGATAAGAGCTTCCCGTACGTAACAACTGTGTTTTTCACCAAGAAAGAAAGCTCCAGACCTGCATTCTCGAATGCATATGATTCACTTATCAAAGCCATAAGAAATGTGTGTCCTTATGCCTTCTGTCTTGCAAGAATCAACTGTTTCTCTTGTTATCAACGAAAAGTTGCACTTTGCGAGATGAGCTTCCCCTAAGGAACAAAGTTGCTTTTCACCGAGAAAGAAAGCTCCAGACCTGCATTCTCGAATGCATATGATTCACTTATCAAAGCCATAAAAAATATATGTCCTTATGCATTCTGTCTTGCAAGAATCAGCTGATTCTCTTGATAGCAACGAAAAGTTGCGCTTTGCGAGATGAGCTTCCCCTAAGGAACATGGTTGCTTTTCACCGAGAAAGAAAGATCCAGTCCTGGATTCTCAGATGCATATGAGAATCTTTCTAAAGCCATAAGAAATATGTGTCCTGATACATTCTTTCTGGCAGGAATCGACTGTTTCACTTGTTAGCAGAAAAATGCTACTCTTTGCGAGCTGAACTTCCCCTAAGGAATAACTGCGCTTTCCATCCAGAAAGAGAGCTCCAGTCCTGGATTCTCTAATGCATGTGATTCACTAACAAGAGCCATAAGAATACTGTGTCCTGATGCCTTCTGTCTGACAGGAATCGACTGTTTCACTTGTTAGCAAAGCAAAGTTGCACTTTGCTCGTTGAGCTTCCCCTAAGGAACAACAGTGCTTTGCATCCAGAAAGAGAGCTCCAGTCCTGGATTCTCTGATGCATGTGATTCACTAACCAGAGCCATAAGAATACTGTGTCCTGATGCCTTCTGTCTGACAGGAATCGACTGTTTCACTTGTTAGCAAAGCAGAGTTGCACTTTGCTATTGAGCTTCCCGTAAAGAAACAACAGTGCTTTGCACCATGAAAGCAAGCTCCAGCCCTGAAGTTTTAGATGCATATGATTTACTTTCCAAAACCATAAGAAATATGTGCCCTGATGTCTCCTGTCTGTCAGAAATCAAGAGTTTCACGTGTTAGAAGAGCAAAGGTGCACTTTGCGATAAGAGCTTCCCGTACGTAACAACTGTGTTTTTCACCAAGAAAGAAAGCTCCAGACCTGCATTCTCGAATGCATATGATTCACTTATCAAAGCCATAAGAAATATGTGTCCTTATGCCTTCTGTCTTGCAAGAATCAACTGTTTCTCTTGTTATCAACGAAAAGTTGCACTTTGCGAGATGAGCTTCCCCTAAGGAACAACGCTGTTTCTCACCGAGAAAGAAAGATCCAGTCCTGGATTCTCAGATGGATATGAGAATCTTTCTAAAGCCATAAGAAATGTGTGTCCTGATACATTCTTTCTGTCAGGAATCGACTGTTTCACTTGTTAGCAGAAAAATGCTACTCTTTGCGAGCTGAACTTCCCGTATGGAACAACAGTGCTTTGCATCCAGAATGAGAGCTCCAGTCCTGGATTCTCTGATGCATGTGATTCACTAGCCAGAGCCATAAGAATACTGTGTCCTGATGCTTTCTGTCTGACAGGAATCGACTGTTTCACTTGTTAGCAAAGCAAAGTTGCACTTTGCTCGTTGAGCTTCCCCTAAAGAACAATTGTGCTTTTCACCGTGAAAGCAAGCTCCAGCCCTGGAGTTTTAGATGCATATGATTTACTTTCCAAAACCATAACAAATATATGCCCTGATGTCTCCTGTCCGTCAGAAATCCAGAGTTCACGTGTTAGAAGAGCAAAGGTGCACTTTGCGATAAGAGCTTCCCGTACGTAACAACTGTGTTTTTCACCAAGAAAGAAAGCTCCAGACCTGCATTCTCGAATGCATATGATTCACTTATCGAAGCCATAAGAAATGTGTGTCCTTATGCTTTCTGTCTTGCAAGAATCAGCTGTTTCTCTTGTTAGCAACGAAAAGTTGTACTTTGCGAGATGAGCTTCCCTTAAGGAACAAAGTTGTTTTTCACGGAGAAAGAAAGATCCAGGCCTGGATTCTCAGATGCATATTATTCACTTATCAAAGCCATAAGAAATGTGTGTCCTTATGCCTTCTGTCTTACAAGAATCAGCTGTTTCTCTTGTTAGCAACGAAAAGTTGCACTTTGCGAGATGAGCTTCCCCTAAGGACCAACGCTGTTTCTCACCGAGAAAGAAAGATCCAATCCTGGATTCTCAGATGTATATGAGAATCTTTCTAAAGCCATAAGAAATATGTGTCCTGATACATTCTTTCTGGCAGGAATCGACTGTTTCACTTGTTAGCAGAAAAATGCTACTCTTTGCGAGCTGAACTTCCCCTAAAGAACGAATGCGCTTTGCATCCAGAAGGAGGGCTCCAGTCCTGGATTCTCTGATGCATGTGATTCACTAACCAGAGCCATAAGAATACTGTGTCCTGATGCCTTCTGTCTGACAGGAATCGACTGTTTCACTTGTTAGCAAAGCAGAGTTGCACTTTGCTATTGAGCTTCCCGTAAAGAAACAACAGTGCTTTGCACCATGAAAGCAAGCGCCAGCCCTGGAGTTTTAGATGCATATGATTTACTTTCCAAAACCATAAGAAATATGTGCCCTGATGTCTCCTGTCTGTCAGAAATCAAGAGTTTCACGTGTTAGAAGAGCAAAGGTGCACTTTGCGATAAGAGCTTCGCGTACGTAACAACTGTGTTTTTCACCAAGAAAGAAAGCTCCAGACCTGCATTCTCGAATGCATATGATTCACTTATCAAAGCCATAAAAAATATATGTCCTTATGCATTCTGTCTTGCAAGAATCAGCTGATTCTCTTGATAGCAACGAAAAGTTGCGCTTTGCGAGATGAGCTTCCCCTAAGGAACATGGTTGCTTTTCACCGAGAAAGAAAGATCCAGTCCTGGATTCTCAGATGCATATGAGAATCTTTCTAAAGCCATAAGAAATATGTGTCCTGATACATTCTTTCTGGCAGGAATCGACTGTTTCACTTGTTAGCAGAAAAATGCTACTCTTTGCGAGCTGAACTTCCCCTAAGGAATAACTGTGCTTTCCATCCAGAAAGAGAGCTTTAGTCCTGGATTCTCTAATGCATGTGATTCACTAACAAGAGCCATAAGAATACTGTGTCCTGATGCCTTCTGTCTGATAGGAATCGACTCTTTCACTTAGCAAATCAAAGTTGCACTTTGCTCGTTGACCTTCCCCTAAGGAACAACAGTGCTTTGCACAGTGAAAGCAAGCTCCAGCTCTGGAGTTTTAGATGCATATGATTTACTTTCCAAAACCATAAGAAATATGTGCCCTGATGTCTCCTGTCTGTCAGAAATCAAGAGTTTCACGTGTTAGAAGAGCAAAGGTGCACTTTGCGATAAGAGCTTCCCGTACGTAACAACTGTGTTTTTCACCAAGAAAGAAAGCTCCAGACCTGCATTCTCGAATGCATATGATTCACTTATCAAAGCCATAAGAAATGTGTGTCCTTATGCCTTCTGTCTTGCAAGAATCAACTGTTTCTCTTGTTATCAACGAAAAGTTGCACTTTGCGAGATGAGCTTCCCCTAAGGAACAAAGTTGCTTTTCACCGAGAAAGAAAGCTCCAGACCTGCATTCTCGAATGCATATGATTCACTTATCAAAGCCATAAAAAATATATGTCCTTATGCATTCTGTCTTGCAAGAATCAGCTGATTCTCTTGATAGCAACGAAAAGTTGCGCTTTGCGAGATGAGCTTCCCCTAAGGAACATGGTTGCTTTTCACCGAGAAAGAAAGATCCAGTCCTGGATTCTCAGATGCATATGAGAATCTTTCTAAAGCCATAAGAAATATGTGTCCTGATACATTCTTTCTGGCAGGAATCGACTGTTTCACTTGTTAGCAGAAAAATGCTACTCTTTGCGAGCTGAACTTCCCCTAAGGAATAACTGTGCTTTCCATCCAGAAAGAGAGCTTTAGTCCTGGATTCTCTAATGCATGTGATTCACTAACAAGAGCCATAAGAATACTGTGTCCTGATGCCTTCTGTCTGATAGGAATCGACTCTTTCACTTAGCAAATCAAAGTTGCACTTTGCTCGTTGACCTTCCCCTAAGGAACAACAGTGCTTTGCACAGTGAAAGCAAGCTCCAGCTCTGGAGTTTTAGATGCATATGATTTACTTTCCAAAACCATAAGAAATATGTGCCCTGATGTCTCCTGTCTGTCAGAAATCAAGAGTTTCACGTGTTAGAAGAGCAAAGGTGCACTTTGCGATAAGAGCTTCCCGTACGTAACAACTGTGTTTTTCACCAAGAAAGAAAGCTCCAGACCTGCATTCTCGAATGCATATGATTCACTTATCAAAGCCATAAGAAATGTGTGTCCTTATGCCTTCTGTCTTGCAAGAATCAACTGTTTCTCTTGTTATCAACGAAAAGTTGCACTTTGCGAGATGAGCTTCCCCTAAGGAACAAAGTTGCTTTTCACCGAGAAAGAAAGCTCCAGACCTGCATTCTCGAATGCATATGATTCACTTATCAAAGCCATAAAAAATATATGTCCTTATGCATTCTGTCTTGCAAGAATCAGCTGATTCTCTTGATAGCAACGAAAAGTTGCGCTTTGCGAGATGAGCTTCCCCTAAGGAACATGGTTGCTTTTCACCGAGAAAGAAAGATCCAGTCCTGGATTCTCAGATGCATATGAGAATCTTTCTAAAGCCATAAGAAATATGTGTCCTGATACATTCTTTCTGGCAGGAATCGACTGTTTCACTTGTTAGCAGAAAAATGCTACTCTTTGCGAGCTGAACTTCCCCTAAGGAATAACTGTGCTTTCCATCCAGAAAGAGAGCTCCAGTCCTGGATTCTCTAATGCATGCGATTCACTAACAAGAGCCATAAGAATACTGTGTCCTGATGCCTTCTGTCTGACAGGAATCGACTGTTTCACTTGTTAGCAAAGCAAAGTTGCACTTTGCTCGTTGAGCTTCCCCTAAGGAACAACAGTGCTTTGCATCCAGAAAGAGAGCTCCAGTCCTGGATTCTCTGATGCATGTGATTCACTAACCAGAGCCATAAGAATACTGTGTCCTGATGCCTTCTGTCTGACAGGAATCGACTGTTTCACTTGTTAGCAAAGCAGAGTTGCACTTTGCTATTGAGCTTCCCGTAAAGAAACAACAGTGCTTTGCACCATGAAAGCAAGCTCCAGCCCTGGAGTTTTAGATGCATATGATTTACTTTCCAAAACCATAAGAAATATGTGCCCTGATGTCTCCTGTCTGTCAGAAATCAAGAGTTTCACGTGTTAGAAGAGCAAAGGTGCACTTTGCGATAAGAGCTTCCCCTACGTAACAACTGTGTTTTTCACCAAGAAAGAAAGCTCCAGACCTGCATTCTCGAATGCATATGATTCACTTATCAAAGCCATAAGAAATATGTGTCCTTATGCCTTCTGTCTTGCAAGAATCAACTGTTTCTCTTGTTATCAACGAAAAGTTGCACTTTGCGAGATGAGCTTCCCCTAAGGAACAAAGTTGTTTTTCACGGAGAAAGAAAGATCCAGGCCTGGATTCTCAGATGCATATTATTCACTTATCAAAGCCATAAGAAATGTGTGTCCTTATGCCTTCTGTCTTACAAGAATCAGCTGTTTCTCTTGTTAGCAACGAAAAGTTGCACTTTGCGAGATGAGCTTCCCCTAAGGAACAACGCTGTTTCTCACCGAGAAAGAAAGATCCAGTCCTGGATTCACAGATGGATATGAGAATCTTTCTAAAGCCATAAGAAATGTGTGTCCTGATACATTCTTTCTGTCAGGAATCGACTGTTTCACTTGTTAGCAGAAAAATGCTACTCTTTGCGAGCTGAACTTCCCGTATGGAACAACAGTGCTTTGCATCCAGAATGAGAGCTCCAGTCCTGGATTCTCTGATGCATGTGATTCACTAGCCAGAGCCATAACAATACTGTGTCCTGATGCTTTCTGTCTGACAGGAATCGACTGTTTCACTTGTTAGCAAAGCAAAGTTGCACTTTGCTCGTTGAGCTTCCCCTAAAGAACAATTGTGCTTTTCACCGTGAAAGCAAGCTCCAGCCCTGGAGTTTTAGATGCATATGATTTACTTTCCAAAACCATAACAAATATATGCCCTGATGTCTCCTGTCCGTCAGAAATCCAGAGTTCACGTGTTAGAAGAGCAAAGGTGCACTTTGCGATAGGAGCTTCCCGTACGTAACAACTGTGTTTTTCACCAAGAAAGAAAGCTCCAGACCTGCATTCTCGAATGCATATGATTCACTTATCGAAGCCATAAGAAATGTGTGTCCTTATGCTTTCTGTCTTGCAAGAATCAGCTGTTTCTCTTGTTAGCAACGAAAAGTTGTACTTTGCGAGATGAGCTTCCCTTAAGGAACAAAGTTGTTTTTCACGGAGAAAGAAAGATCCAGGCCTGGATTCTCAGATGCATATTATTCACTTATCAAAGCCATAAGAAATGTGTGTCCTTATGCCTTCTGTCTTACAAGAATCAGCTGTTTCTCTTGTTAGCAACGAAAAGTTGCACTTTGCGAGATGAGCTTCCCCTAAGGACCAACGCTGTTTCTCACCGAGAAAGAAAGATCCAATCCTGGATTCTCAGATGTATATGAGAATCTTTCTAAAGCCATAAGAAATATGTGTCCTGATACATTCTTTCTGGCAGGAATCGACTGTTTCACTTGTTAGCAGAAAAATGCTACTCTTTGCGAGCTGAACTTCCCCTAAAGAACGAATGCGCTTTGCATCCAGAAGGAGGGCTCCAGTCCTGGATTCTCTGATGCATGTGATTCACTAAACAGAGCCATAAGAATACTGTGTCCTGATGCCTTCTGTCTGACAGGAATCGACTGTTTCACTTGTTAGCAAAGCAGAGTTGCACTTTGCTATTGAGCTTCCCGTAAAGAAACAACAGTGCTTTGCACCATGAAAGCAAGCTCCAGCCCTGGAGTTTTAGATGCATATGATTTACTTTCCAAAACCATAAGAAATATGTGCCCTGATGTCTCCTGTCTGTCAGAAATCAAGAGTTTCACGTGTTAGAAGAGCAAAGGTGCACTTTGCGATAAGAGCTTCGCGTACGTAACAACTGTGTTTTTCACCAAGAAAGAAAGCTCCAGACCTGCATTCTCGAATGCATATGATTCACTTATCAAAGCCATAAGAAATGTGTGTCCTTATGCCTTCTGTCTTGCAAGAATCAACTGTTTCTCTTGTTATCAACGAAAAGTTGCACTTTGCGAGATGAGCTTCCCCTAAGGAACAAAGTTGCTTTTCACCGAGAAAGAAAGCTCCAGACCTGCATTCTCGAATGCATATGATTCACTTATCAAAGCCATAAAAAATATATGTCCTTATGCATTCTGTCTTGCAAGAATCAGCTGATTCTCTTGATAGCAACGAAAAGTTGCGCTTTGCGAGATGAGCTTCCCCTAAGGAACATGGTTGCTTTTCACCGAGAAAGAAAGATCCAGTCCTGGATTCTCAGATGCATATGAGAATCTTTCTAAAGCCATAAGAAATATGTGTCCTGATACATTCTTTCTGGCAGGAATCGACTGTTTCACTTGTTAGTAGAAAAATGCTACTCTTTGCGAGCTGAACTTCCCCTAAGGAATAACTGTGCTTTCCATCCAGAAAGAGAGCTCCAGTCCTGGATTCTCTAATGCATGTGATTCACTAACAAGAGCCATAAGAATACTGTGTCCTGATGCCTTCTGTCTGATAGGAATCGACTCTTTCACTTAGCAAATCAAAGTTGCACTTTGCTCGTTGACCTTCCCCTAAGGAACAACAGTGCTTTGCACAGTGAAAGCAAGCTCCAGCTCTGGAGTTTTAGATGCATATGATTTACTTTCCAAAACCATAAGAAATATGTGCCCTGATGTCTCCTGTCTGTCAGAAATCAAGAGTTTCACGTGTTAGAAGAGCAAAGGTGCACTTTGCGATAAGAGCTTCCCGTACGTAACAACTGTGTTTTTCACCAAGAAAGAAAGCTCCAGACCTGCATTCTCGAATGCATATGATTCACTTATCAAAGCCATAAGAAATGTGTGTCCTTATGCCTTCTGTCTTGCAAGAATCAACTGTTTCTCTTGTTATCAACGAAAAGTTGCACTTTGCGAGATGAGCTTCCCCTAAGGAACAAAGTTGCTTTTCACCGAGAAAGAAAGCTCCAGACCTGCATTCTCGAATGCATATGATTCACTTATCAAAGCCATAAAAAATATATGTCCTTATGCATTCTGTCTTGCAAGAATCAGCTGATTCTCTTGATAGCAACGAAAAGTTGCGCTTTGCGAGATGAGCTTCCCCTAAGGAACATGGTTGCTTTTCACCGAGAAAGAAAGATCCAGTCCTGGATTCTCAGATGCATATGAGAATCTTTCTAAAGCCATAAGAAATATGTGTCCTGATACATTCTTTCTGGCAGGAATCGACTGTTTCACTTGTTAGCAGAAAAATGCTACTCTTTGCGAGCTGAACTTCCCCTAAGGAATAACTGTGCTTTCCATCCAGAAAGAGAGCTTTAGTCCTGGATTCTCTAATGCATGTGATTCACTAACAAGAGCCATAAGAATACTGTGTCCTGATGCCTTCTGTCTGATAGGAATCGACTCTTTCACTTAGCAAATCAAAGTTGCACTTTGCTCGTTGACCTTCCCCTAAGGAACAACAGTGCTTTGCACAGTGAAAGCAAGCTCCAGCTCTGGAGTTTTAGATGCATATGATTTACTTTCCAAAACCATAAGAAATATGTGCCCTGATGTCTCCTGTCTGTCAGAAATCAAGAGTTTCACGTGTTAGAAGAGCAAAGGTGCACTTTGCGATAAGAGCTTCCCGTACGTAACAACTGTGTTTTTCACCAAGAAAGAAAGCTCCAGACCTGCATTCTCGAATGCATATGATTCACTTATCAAAGCCATAAGAAATGTGTGTCCTTATGCCTTCTGTCTTGCAAGAATCAACTGTTTCTCTTGTTATCAACGAAAAGTTGCACTTTGCGAGATGAGCTTCCCCTAAGGAACAAAGTTGCTTTTCACCGAGAAAGAAAGCTCCAGACCTGCATTCTCGAATGCATATGATTCACTTATCAAAGCCATAAAAAATATATGTCCTTATGCATTCTGTCTTGCAAGAATCAGCTGATTCTCTTGATAGCAACGAAAAGTTGCGCTTTGCGAGATGAGCTTCCCCTAAGGAACATGGTTGCTTTTCACCGAGAAAGAAAGATCCAGTCCTGGATTCTCAGATGCATATGAGAATCTTTCTAAAGCCATAAGAAATATGTGTCCTGATACATTCTTTCTGGCAGGAATCGACTGTTTCACTTGTTAGCAGAAAAATGCTACTCTTTGCGAGCTGAACTTCCCCTAAGGAATAACTGTGCTTTCCATCCAGAAAGAGAGCTCCAGTCCTGGATTCTCTAATGCATGCGATTCACTAACAAGAGCCATAAGAATACTGTGTCCTGATGCCTTCTGTCTGACAGGAATCGACTGTTTCACTTGTTAGCAAAGCAAAGTTGCACTTTGCTCGTTGAGCTTCCCCTAAGGAACAACAGTGCTTTGCATCCAGAAAGAGAGCTCCAGTCCTGGATTCTCTGATGCATGTGATTCACTAACCAGAGCCATAAGAATACTGTGTCCTGATGCCTTCTGTCTGACAGGAATCGACTGTTTCACTTGTTAGCAAAGCAGAGTTGCACTTTGCTATTGAGCTTCCCGTAAAGAAACAACAGTGCTTTGCACCATGAAAGCAAGCTCCAGCCCTGGAGTTTTAGATGCATATGATTTACTTTCCAAAACCATAAGAAATATGTGCCCTGATGTCTCCTGTCTGTCAGAAATCAAGAGTTTCACGTGTTAGAAGAGCAAAGGTGCACTTTGCGATAAGAGCTTCCCCTACGTAACAACTGTGTTTTTCACCAAGAAAGAAAGCTCCAGACCTGCATTCTCGAATGCATATGATTCACTTATCAAAGCCATAAGAAATATGTGTCCTTATGCCTTCTGTCTTGCAAGAATCAACTGTTTCTCTTGTTATCAACGAAAAGTTGCACTTTGCGAGATGAGCTTCCCCTAAGGAACAAAGTTGTTTTTCACGGAGAAAGAAAGATCCAGGCCTGGATTCTCAGATGCATATTATTCACTTATCAAAGCCATAAGAAATGTGTGTCCTTATGCCTTCTGTCTTACAAGAATCAGCTGTTTCTCTTGTTAGCAACGAAAAGTTGCACTTTGCGAGATGAGCTTCCCCTAAGGAACAACGCTGTTTCTCACCGAGAAAGAAAGATCCAGTCCTGGATTCACAGATGGATATGAGAATCTTTCTAAAGCCATAAGAAATGTGTGTCCTGATACATTCTTTCTGTCAGGAATCGACTGTTTCACTTGTTAGCAGAAAAATGCTACTCTTTGCGAGCTGAACTTCCCGTATGGAACAACAGTGCTTTGCATCCAGAATGAGAGCTCCAGTCCTGGATTCTCTGATGCATGTGATTCACTAGCCAGAGCCATAACAATACTGTGTCCTGATGCTTTCTGTCTGACAGGAATCGACTGTTTCACTTGTTAGCAAAGCAAAGTTGCACTTTGCTCGTTGAGCTTCCCCTAAAGAACAATTGTGCTTTTCACCGTGAAAGCAAGCTCCAGCCCTGGAGTTTTAGATGCATATGATTTACTTTCCAAAACCATAACAAATATATGCCCTGATGTCTCCTGTCCGTCAGAAATCCAGAGTTCACGTGTTAGAAGAGCAAAGGTGCACTTTGCGATAGGAGCTTCCCGTACGTAACAACTGTGTTTTTCACCAAGAAAGAAAGCTCCAGACCTGCATTCTCGAATGCATATGATTCACTTATCGAAGCCATAAGAAATGTGTGTCCTTATGCTTTCTGTCTTGCAAGAATCAGCTGTTTCTCTTGTTAGCAACGAAAAGTTGTACTTTGCGAGATGAGCTTCCCTTAAGGAACAAAGTTGTTTTTCACGGAGAAAGAAAGATCCAGGCCTGGATTCTCAGATGCATATTATTCACTTATCAAAGCCATAAGAAATGTGTGTCCTTATGCCTTCTGTCTTACAAGAATCAGCTGTTTCTCTTGTTAGCAACGAAAAGTTGCACTTTGCGAGATGAGCTTCCCCTAAGGACCAACGCTGTTTCTCACCGAGAAAGAAAGATCCAATCCTGGATTCTCAGATGTATATGAGAATCTTTCTAAAGCCATAAGAAATATGTGTCCTGATACATTCTTTCTGGCAGGAATCGACTGTTTCACTTGTTAGCAGAAAAATGCTACTCTTTGCGAGCTGAACTTCCCCTAAAGAACGAATGCGCTTTGCATCCAGAAGGAGGGCTCCAGTCCTGGATTCTCTGATGCATGTGATTCACTAACCAGAGCCATAAGAATACTGTGTCCTGATGCCTTCTGTCTGACAGGAATCGACTGTTTCACTTGTTAGCAAAGCAGAGTTGCACTTTGCTATTGAGCTTCCCGTAAAGAAACAACAGTGCTTTGCACCATGAAAGCAAGCGCCAGCCCTGGAGTTTTAGATGCATATGATTTACTTTCCAAAACCATAAGAAATATGTGCCCTGATGTCTCCTGTCTGTCAGAAATCAAGAGTTTCACGTGTTAGAAGAGCAAAGGTGCACTTTGCGATAAGAGCTTCGCGTACGTAACAACTGTGTTTTTCACCAAGAAAGAAAGCTCCAGACCTGCATTCTCGAATGCATATGATTCACTTATCAAAGCCATAAGAAATGTGTGTCCTTATGCCTTCTGTCTTGCAAGAATCAACTGTTTCTCTTGTTATCAACGAAAAGTTGCACTTTGCGAGATGAGCTTCCCCTAAGGAACAAAGTTGCTTTTCACCGAGAAAGAAAGCTCCAGACCTGCATTCTCGAATGCATATGATTCACTTATCAAAGCCATAAAAAATATATGTCCTTATGCATTCTGTCTTGCAAGAATCAGCTGATTCTCTTGATAGCAACGAAAAGTTGCGCTTTGCGAGATGAGCTTCCCCTAAGGAACATGGTTGCTTTTCACCGAGAAAGAAAGATCCAGTCCTGGATTCTCAGATGCATATGAGAATCTTTCTAAAGCCATAAGAAATATGTGTCCTGATACATTCTTTCTGGCAGGAATCGACTGTTTCACTTGTTAGCAGAAAAATGCTACTCTTTGCGAGCTGAACTTCCCCTAAGGAATAACTGTGCTTTCCATCCAGAAAGAGAGCTCCAGTCCTGGATTCTCTAATGCATGTGATTCACTAACAAGAGCCATAAGAATACTGTGTCCTGATGCCTTCTGTCTGATAGGAATCGACTCTTTCACTTAGCAAATCAAAGTTGCACTTTGCTCGTTGACCTTCCCCTAAGGAACAACAGTGCTTTGCACAGTGAAAGCAAGCTCCAGCTCTGGAGTTTTAGATGCATATGATTTACTTTCCAAAACCATAAGAAATATGTGCCCTGATGTCTCCTGTCTGTCAGAAATCAAGAGTTTCACGTGTTAGAAGAGCAAAGGTGCACTTTGCGATAAGAGCTTCCCGTACGTAACAACTGTGTTTTTCACCAAGAAAGAAAGCTCCAGACCTGCATTCTCGAATGCATATGATTCACTTATCAAAGCCATAAGAAATGTGTGTCCTTATGCCTTCTGTCTTGCAAGAATCAACTGTTTCTCTTGTTATCAACGAAAAGTTGCACTTTGCGAGATGAGCTTCCCCTAAGGAACAAAGTTGCTTTTCACCGAGAAAGAAAGCTCCAGACCTGCATTCTCGAATGCATATGATTCACTTATCAAAGCCATAAAAAATATATGTCCTTATGCATTCTGTCTTGCAAGAATCAGCTGATTCTCTTGATAGCAACGAAAAGTTGCGCTTTGCGAGATGAGCTTCCCCTAAGGAACATGGTTGCTTTTCACCGAGAAAGAAAGATCCAGTCCTGGATTCTCAGATGCATATGAGAATCTTTCTAAAGCCATAAGAAATATGTGTCCTGATACATTCTTTCTGGCAGGAATCGACTGTTTCACTTGTTAGCAGAAAAATGCTACTCTTTGCGAGCTGAACTTCCCCTAAGGAATAACTGTGCTTTCCATCCAGAAAGAGAGCTTTAGTCCTGGATTCTCTAATGCATGTGATTCACTAACAAGAGCCATAAGAATACTGTGTCCTGATGCCTTCTGTCTGATAGGAATCGACTCTTTCACTTAGCAAATCAAAGTTGCACTTTGCTCGTTGACCTTCCCCTAAGGAACAACAGTGCTTTGCACAGTGAAAGCAAGCTCCAGCTCTGGAGTTTTAGATGCATATGATTTACTTTCCAAAACCATAAGAAATATGTGCCCTGATGTCTCCTGTCTGTCAGAAATCAAGAGTTTCACGTGTTAGAAGAGCAAAGGTGCACTTTGCGATAAGAGCTTCCCGTACGTAACAACTGTGTTTTTCACCAAGAAAGAAAGCTCCAGACCTGCATTCTCGAATGCATATGATTCACTTATCAAAGCCATAAGAAATGTGTGTCCTTATGCCTTCTGTCTTGCAAGAATCAACTGTTTCTCTTGTTATCAACGAAAAGTTGCACTTTGCGAGATGAGCTTCCCCTAAGGAACAAAGTTGCTTTTCACCGAGAAAGAAAGCTCCAGACCTGCATTCTCGAATGCATATGATTCACTTATCAAAGCCATAAAAAATATATGTCCTTATGCATTCTGTCTTGCAAGAATCAGCCGATTCTCTTGATAGCAACGAAAAGTTGCGCTTTGCGAGATGAGCTTCCCCTAAGGAACATGGTTGCTTTTCACCGAGAAAGAAAGATCCAGTCCTGGATTCTCAGATGCATATGAGAATCTTTCTAAAGCCATAAGAAATATGTGTCCTGATACATTCTTTCTGGCAGGAATCGACTGTTTCACTTGTTAGCAGAAAAATGCTACTCTTTGCGAGCTGAACTTCCCCTAAGGAATAACTGTGCTTTCCATCCAGAAAGAGAGCTCCAGTCCTGGATTCTCTAATGCATGCGATTCACTAACAAGAGCCATAAGAATACTGTGTCCTGATGCCTTCTGTCTGACAGGAATCGACTGTTTCACTTGTTAGCAAAGCAAAGTTGCACTTTGCTCGTTGAGCTTCCCCTAAGGAACAACAGTGCTTTGCATCCAGAAAGAGAGCTCCAGTCCTGGATTCTCTGATGCATGTGATTCACTAACCAGAGCCATAAGAATACTGTGTCCTGATGCCTTCTGTCTGACAGGAATCGACTGTTTCACTTGTTAGCAAAGCAGAGTTGCACTTTGCTATTGAGCTTCCCGTAAAGAAACAACAGTGCTTTGCACCATGAAAGCAAGCTCCAGCCCTGGAGTTTTAGATGCATATGATTTACTTTCCAAAACCATAAGAAATATGTGCCCTGATGTCTCCTGTCTGTCAGAAATCAAGAGTTTCACGTGTTAGAAGAGCAAAGGTGCACTTTGCGATAAGAGCTTCCCGTACGTAACAACTGTGTTTTTCACCAAGAAAGAAAGCTCCAGACCTGCATTCTCGAATGCATATGATTCACTTATCAAAGCCATAAGAAATATGTGTCCTTATGCCTTCTGTCTTGCAAGAATCAACTGTTTCTCTTGTTATCAACGAAAAGTTGCACTTTGCGAGATGAGCTTCCCCTAAGGAACAAAGTTGTTTTTCACGGAGAAAGAAAGATCCAGGCCTGGATTCTCAGATGCATATTATTCACTTATCAAAGCCATAAGAAATGTGTGTCCTTATGCCTTCTGTCTTACAAGAATCAGCTGTTTCTCTTGTTAGCAACGAAAAGTTGCACTTTGCGAGATGAGCTTCCCCTAAGGAACAACGCTGTTTCTCACCGAGAAAGAAAGATCCAGTCCTGGATTCACAGATGGATATGAGAATCTTTCTAAAGCCATAAGAAATGTGTGTCCTGATACATTCTTTCTGTCAGGAATCGACTGTTTCACTTGTTAGCAGAAAAATGCTACTCTTTGCGAGCTGAACTTCCCGTATGGAACAACAGTGCTTTGCATCCAGAATGAGAGCTCCAGTCCTGGATTCTCTGATGCATGTGATTCACTAGCCAGAGCCATAAGAATACTGTGTCCTGATGCTTTCTGTCTGACAGGAATCGACTGTTTCACTTGTTAGCAAAGCAAAGTTGCACTTTGCTCGTTGAGCTTCCCCTAAAGAACAATTGTGCTTTTCACCGTGAAAGCAAGCTCCAGCCCTGGAGTTTTAGATGCATATGATTTACTTTCCAAAACCATAACAAATATATGCCCTGATGTCTCCTGTCCGTCAGAAATCCAGAGTTCACGTGTTAGAAGAGCAAAGGTGCACTTTGCGATAAGAGCTTCCCGTACGTAACAACTGTGTTTTTCACCAAGAAAGAAAGCTCCAGACCTGCATTCTCGAATGCATATGATTCACTTATCGAAGCCATAAGAAATGTGTGTCCTTATGCTTTCTGTCTTGCAAGAATCAGCTGTTTCTCTTGTTAGCAACGAAAAGTTGTACTTTGCGAGATGAGCTTCCCTTAAGGAACAAAGTTGTTTTTCACGGAGAAAGAAAGATCCAGGCCTGGATTCTCAGATGCATATTATTCACTTATCAAAGCCATAAGAAATGTGTGTCCTTATGCCTTCTGTCTTACAAGAATCAGCTGTTTCTCTTGTTAGCAACGAAAAGTTGCACTTTGCGAGATGAGCTTCCCCTAAGGACCAACGCTGTTTCTCACCGAGAAAGAAAGATCCAATCCTGGATTCTCAGATGTATATGAGAATCTTTCTAAAGCCATAAGAAATATGTGTCCTGATACATTCTTTCTGGCAGGAATCGACTGTTTCACTTGTTAGCAGAAAAATGCTACTCTTTGCGAGCTGAACTTCCCCTAAAGAACGAATGCGCTTTGCATCCAGAAGGAGGGCTCCAGTCCTGGATTCTCTGATGCATGTGATTCACTAACCAGAGCCATAAGAATACTGTGTCCTGATGCCTTCTGTCTGACAGGAATCGACTGTTTCACTTGTTAGCAAAGCAGAGTTGCACTTTGCTATTGAGCTTCCCGTAAAGAAACAACAGTGCTTTGCACCATGAAAGCAAGCGCCAGCCCTGGAGTTTTAGATGCATATGATTTACTTTCCAAAACCATAAGAAATATGTGCCCTGATGTCTCCTGTCTGTCAGAAATCAAGAGTTTCACGTGTTAGAAGAGCAAAGGTGCACTTTGCGATAAGAGCTTCGCGTACGTAACAACTGTGTTTTTCACCAAGAAAGAAAGCTCCAGACCTGCATTCTCGAATGCATATGATTCACTTATCAAAGCCATAAGAAATGTGTGTCCTTATGCCTTCTGTCTTGCAAGAATCAACTGTTTCTCTTGTTATCAACGAAAAGTTGCACTTTGCGAGATGAGCTTCCCCTAAGGAACAAAGTTGCTTTTCACCGAGAAAGAAAGCTCCAGACCTGCATTCTCGAATGCATATGATTCACTTATCAAAGCCATAAAAAATATATGTCCTTATGCATTCTGTCTTGCAAGAATCAGCTGATTCTCTTGATAGCAACGAAAAGTTGCGCTTTGCGAGATGAGCTTCCCCTAAGGAACATGGTTGCTTTTCACCGAGAAAGAAAGATCCAGTCCTGGATTCTCAGATGCATATGAGAATCTTTCTAAAGCCATAAGAAATATGTGTCCTGATACATTCTTTCTGGCAGGAATCGACTGTTTCACTTGTTAGCAGAAAAATGCTACTCTTTGCGAGCTGAACTTCCCCTAAGGAATAACTGTGCTTTCCATCCAGAAAGAGAGCTCCAGTCCTGGATTCTCTAATGCATGTGATTCACTAACAAGAGCCATAAGAATACTGTGTCCTGATGCCTTCTGTCTGATAGGAATCGACTCTTTCACTTAGCAAATCAAAGTTGCACTTTGCTCGTTGACCTTCCCCTAAGGAACAACAGTGCTTTGCACAGTGAAAGCAAGCTCCAGCTCTGGAGTTTTAGATGCATATGATTTACTTTCCAAAACCATAAGAAATATGTGCCCTGATGTCTCCTGTCTGTCAGAAATCAAGAGTTTCACGTGTTAGAAGAGCAAAGGTGCACTTTGCGATAAGAGCTTCCCGTACGTAACAACTGTGTTTTTCACCAAGAAAGAAAGCTCCAGACCTGCATTCTCGAATGCATATGATTCACTTATCAAAGCCATAAGAAATGTGTGTCCTTATGCCTTCTGTCTTGCAAGAATCAACTGTTTCTCTTGTTATCAACGAAAAGTTGCACTTTGCGAGATGAGCTTCCCCTAAGGAACAAAGTTGCTTTTCACCGAGAAAGAAAGCTCCAGACCTGCATTCTCGAATGCATATGATTCACTTATCAAAGCCATAAAAAATATATGTCCTTATGCATTCTGTCTTGCAAGAATCAGCTGATTCTCTTGATAGCAACGAAAAGTTGCGCTTTGCGAGATGAGTTTCCCCTAAGGAACATGGTTGCTTTTCACCGAGAAAGAAAGATCCAGTCCTGGATTCTCAGATGCATATGATAATCTTTCTAAAGCCATAAGAAATATGTGTCCTGATACATTCTTTCTGGCAGGAATCGACTGTTTCACTTGTTAGCAGAAAAATGCTACTCTTTGCGAGCTGAACTTCCCCTAAGGAATAACTGTGCTTTCCATCCAGAAAGAGAGCTTTAGTCCTGGATTCTCTAATGCATGTGATTCACTAACAAGAGCCATAAGAATACTGTGTCCTGATGCCTTCTGTCTGATAGGAATCGACTCTTTCACTTAGCAAATCAAAGTTGCACTTTGCTCGTTGACCTTCCCCTAAGGAACAACAGTGCTTTGCACAGTGAAAGCAAGCTCCAGCTCTGGAGTTTTAGATGCATATGATTTACTTTCCAAAACCATAAGAAATATGTGCCCTGATGTCTCCTGTCTGTCAGAAATCAAGAGTTTCACGTGTTAGAAGAGCAAAGGTGCACTTTGCGATAAGAGCTTCCCGTACGTAACAACTGTGTTTTTCACCAAGAAAGAAAGCTCCAGACCTGCATTCTCGAATGCATATGATTCACTTATCAAAGCCATAAGAAATGTGTGTCCTTATGCCTTCTGTCTTGCAAGAATCAACTGTTTCTCTTGTTATCAACGAAAAGTTGCACTTTGCGAGATGAGCTTCCCCTAAGGAACAAAGTTGCTTTTCACCGAGAAAGAAAGCTCCAGACCTGCATTCTCGAATGCATATGATTCACTTATCAAAGCCATAAAAAATATATGTCCTTATGCATTCTGTCTTGCAAGAATCAGCTGATTCTCTTGATAGCAACGAAAAGTTGCGCTTTGCGAGATGAGCTTCCCCTAAGGAACATGGTTGCTTTTCACCGAGAAAGAAAGATCCAGTCCTGGATTCTCAGATGCATATGAGAATCTTTCTAAAGCCATAAGAAATATGTGTCCTGATACATTCTTTCTGGCAGGAATCGACTGTTTCACTTGTTAGCAGAAAAATGCTACTCTTTGCGAGCTGAACTTCCCCTAAGGAATAACTGTGCTTTCCATCCAGAAAGAGAGCTCCAGTCCTGGATTCTCTAATGCATGCGATTCACTAACAAGAGCCATAAGAATACTGTGTCCTGATGCCTTCTGTCTGACAGGAATCGACTGTTTCACTTGTTAGCAAAGCAAAGTTGCACTTTGCTCGTTGAGCTTCCCCTAAGGAACAACAGTGCTTTGCATCCAGAAAGAGAGCTCCAGTCCTGGATTCTCTGATGCATGTGATTCACTAACCAGAGCCATAAGAATACTGTGTCCTGATGCCTTCTGTCTGACAGGAATCGACTGTTTCACTTGTTAGCAAAGCAGAGTTGCACTTTGCTATTGAGCTTCCCGTAAAGAAACAACAGTGCTTTGCACCATGAAAGCAAGCTCCAGCCCTGGAGTTTTAGATGCATATGATTTACTTTCCAAAACCATAAGAAATATGTGCCCTGATGTCTCCTGTCTGTCAGAAATCAAGAGTTTCACGTGTTAGAAGAGCAAAGGTGCACTTTGCGATAAGAGCTTCCCCTACGTAACAACTGTGTTTTTCACCAAGAAAGAAAGCTCCAGACCTGCATTCTCGAATGCATATGATTCACTTATCAAAGCCATAAGAAATATGTGTCCTTATGCCTTCTGTCTTGCAAGAATCAACTGTTTCTCTTGTTATCAACGAAAAGTTGCACTTTGCGAGATGAGCTTCCCCTAAGGAACAAAGTTGTTTTTCACGGAGAAAGAAAGATCCAGGCCTGGATTCTCAGATGCATATTATTCACTTATCAAAGCCATAAGAAATGTGTGTCCTTATGCCTTCTGTCTTACAAGAATCAGCTGTTTCTCTTGTTAGCAACGAAAAGTTGCACTTTGCGAGATGAGCTTCCCCTAAGGAACAACGCTGTTTCTCACCGAGAAAGAAAGATCCAGTCCTGGATTCACAGATGGATATGAGAATCTTTCTAAAGCCATAAGAAATGTGTGTCCTGATACATTCTTTCTGTCAGGAATCGACTGTTTCACTTGTTAGCAGAAAAATGCTACTCTTTGCGAGCTGAACTTCCCCTAAGGAATAACTGTGCTTTCCATCCAGAAAGAGAGCTTTAGTCCTGGATTCTCTAATGCATGTGATTCACTAACAAGAGCCATAAGAATACTGTGTCCTGATGCCTTCTGTCTGATAGGAATCGACTCTTTCACTTAGCAAATCAAAGTTGCACTTTGCTCGTTGACCTTCCCCTAAGGAACAACAGTGCTTTGCACAGTGAAAGCAAGCTCCAGCTCTGGAGTTTTAGATGCATATGATTTACTTTCCAAAACCATAAGAAATATGTGCCCTGATGTCTCCTGTCTGTCAGAAATCAAGAGTTTCACGTGTTAGAAGAGCAAAGGTGCACTTTGCGATAAGAGCTTCCCGTACGTAACAACTGTGTTTTTCACCAAGAAAGAAAGCTCCAGACCTGCATTCTCGAATGCATATGATTCACTTATCAAAGCCATAAGAAATGTGTGTCCTTATGCCTTCTGTCTTGCAAGAATCAACTGTTTCTCTTGTTATCAACGAAAAGTTGCACTTTGCGAGATGAGCTTCCCCTAAGGAACAAAGTTGCTTTTCACCGAGAAAGAAAGCTCCAGACCTGCATTCTCGAATGCATATGATTCACTTATCAAAGCCATAAAAAATATATGTCCTTATGCATTCTGTCTTGCAAGAATCAGCTGATTCTCTTGATAGCAACGAAAAGTTGCGCTTTGCGAGATGAGCTTCCCCTAAGGAACATGGTTGCTTTTCACCGAGAAAGAAAGATCCAGTCCTGGATTCTCAGATGCATATGAGAATCTTTCTAAAGCCATAAGAAATATGTGTCCTGATACATTCTTTCTGGCAGGAATCGACTGTTTCACTTGTTAGCAGAAAAATGCTACTCTTTGCGAGCTGAACTTCCCCTAAGGAATAACTGCGCTTTCCATCCAGAAAGAGAGCTCCAGTCCTGGATTCTCTAATGCATGTGATTCACTAACAAGAGCCATAAGAATACTGTGTCCTGATGCCTTCTGTCTGACAGGAATCGACTGTTTCACTTGTTAGCAAAGCAAAGTTGCACTTTGCTCGTTGAGCTTCCCCTAAGGAACAACAGTGCTTTGCATCCAGAAAGAGAGCTCCAGTCCTGGATTCTCTGATGCATGTGATTCACTAACCAGAGCCATAAGAATACTGTGTCCTGATGCCTTCTGTCTGACAGGAATCGACTGTTTCACTTGTTAGCAAAGCAGAGTTGCACTTTGCTATTGAGCTTCCCGTAAAGAAACAACAGTGCTTTGCACCATGAAAGCAAGCTCCAGCCCTGAAGTTTTAGATGCATATGATTTACTTTCCAAAACCATAAGAAATATGTGCCCTGATGTCTCCTGTCTGTCAGAAATCAAGAGTTTCACGTGTTAGAAGAGCAAAGGTGCACTTTGCGATAAGAGCTTCCCGTACGTAACAACTGTGTTTTTCACCAAGAAAGAAAGCTCCAGACCTGCATTCTCGAATGCATATGATTCACTTATCAAAGCCATAAGAAATATGTGTCCTTATGCCTTCTGTCTTGCAAGAATCAACTGTTTCTCTTGTTATCAACGAAAAGTTGCACTTTGCGAGATGAGCTTCCCCTAAGGAACAACGCTGTTTCTCACCGAGAAAGAAAGATCCAGTCCTGGATTCTCAGATGGATATGAGAATCTTTCTAAAGCCATAAGAAATGTGTGTCCTGATACATTCTTTCTGTCAGGAATCGACTGTTTCACTTGTTAGCAGAAAAATGCTACTCTTTGCGAGCTGAACTTCCCGTATGGAACAACAGTGCTTTGCATCCAGAATGAGAGCTCCAGTCCTGGATTCTCTGATGCATGTGATTCACTAGCCAGAGCCATAAGAATACTGTGTCCTGATGCTTTCTGTCTGACAGGAATCGACTGTTTCACTTGTTAGCAAAGCAAAGTTGCACTTTGCTCGTTGAGCTTCCCCTAAAGAACAATTGTGCTTTTCACCGTGAAAGCAAGCTCCAGCCCTGGAGTTTTAGATGCATATGATTTACTTTCCAAAACCATAACAAATATATGCCCTGATGTCTCCTGTCCGTCAGAAATCCAGAGTTCACGTGTTAGAAGAGCAAAGGTGCACTTTGCGATAAGAGCTTCCCGTACGTAACAACTGTGTTTTTCACCAAGAAAGAAAGCTCCAGACCTGCATTCTCGAATGCATATGATTCACTTATCGAAGCCATAAGAAATGTGTGTCCTTATGCTTTCTGTCTTGCAAGAATCAGCTGTTTCTCTTGTTAGCAACGAAAAGTTGTACTTTGCGAGATGAGCTTCCCTTAAGGAACAAAGTTGTTTTTCACGGAGAAAGAAAGATCCAGGCCTGGATTCTCAGATGCATATTATTCACTTATCAAAGCCATAAGAAATGTGTGTCCTTATGCCTTCTGTCTTACAAGAATCAGCTGTTTCTCTTGTTAGCAACGAAAAGTTGCACTTTGCGAGATGAGCTTCCCCTAAGGACCAACGCTGTTTCTCACCGAGAAAGAAAGATCCAATCCTGGATTCTCAGATGTATATGAGAATCTTTCTAAAGCCATAAGAAATATGTGTCCTGATACATTCTTTCTGGCAGGAATCGACTGTTTCACTTGTTAGCAGAAAAATGCTACTCTTTGCGAGCTGAACTTCCCCTAAAGAACGAATGCGCTTTGCATCCAGAAGGAGGGCTCCAGTCCTGGATTCTCTGATGCATGTGATTCACTAACCAGAGCCATAAGAATACTGTGTCCTGATGCCTTCTGTCTGACAGGAATCGACTGTTTCACTTGTTAGCAAAGCAGAGTTGCACTTTGCTATTGAGCTTCCCGTAAAGAAACAACAGTGCTTTGCACCATGAAAGCAAGCGCCAGCCCTGGAGTTTTAGATGCATATGATTTACTTTCCAAAACCATAAGAAATATGTGCCCTGATGTCTCCTGTCTGTCAGAAATCAAGAGTTTCACGTGTTAGAAGAGCAAAGGTGCACTTTGCGATAAGAGCTTCGCGTACGTAACAACTGTGTTTTTCACCAAGAAAGAAAGCTCCAGACCTGCATTCTCGAATGCATATGATTCACTTATCAAAGCCATAAAAAATATATGTCCTTATGCATTCTGTCTTGCAAGAATCAGCTGATTCTCTTGATAGCAACGAAAAGTTGCGCTTTGCGAGATGAGCTTCCCCTAAGGAACATGGTTGCTTTTCACCGAGAAAGAAAGATCCAGTCCTGGATTCTCAGATGCATATGAGAATCTTTCTAAAGCCATAAGAAATATGTGTCCTGATACATTCTTTCTGGCAGGAATCGACTGTTTCACTTGTTAGCAGAAAAATGCTACTCTTTGCGAGCTGAACTTCCCCTAAGGAATAACTGTGCTTTCCATCCAGAAAGAGAGCTTTAGTCCTGGATTCTCTAATGCATGTGATTCACTAACAAGAGCCATAAGAATACTGTGTCCTGATGCCTTCTGTCTGATAGGAATCGACTCTTTCACTTAGCAAATCAAAGTTGCACTTTGCTCGTTGACCTTCCCCTAAGGAACAACAGTGCTTTGCACAGTGAAAGCAAGCTCCAGCTCTGGAGTTTTAGATGCATATGATTTACTTTCCAAAACCATAAGAAATATGTGCCCTGATGTCTCCTGTCTGTCAGAAATCAAGAGTTTCACGTGTTAGAAGAGCAAAGGTGCACTTTGCGATAAGAGCTTCCCGTACGTAACAACTGTGTTTTTCACCAAGAAAGGAAGCTCCAGACCTGCATTCTCGAATGCATATGATTCACTTATCAAAGCCATAAGAAATGTGTGTCCTTATGCCTTCTGTCTTGCAAGAATCAACTGTTTCTCTTGTTATCAACGAAAAGTTGCACTTTGCGAGATGAGCTTCCCCTAAGGAACAAAGTTGCTTTTCACCGAGAAAGAAAGCTCCAGACCTGCATTCTCGAATGCATATGATTCACTTATCAAAGCCATAAAAAATATATGTCCTTATGCATTCTGTCTTGCAAGAATCAGCTGATTCTCTTGATAGCAACGAAAAGTTGCGCTTTGCGAGATGAGCTTCCCCTAAGGAACATGGTTGCTTTTCACCGAGAAAGAAAGATCCAGTCCTGGATTCTCAGATGCATATGAGAATCTTTCTAAAGCCATAAGAAATATGTGTCCTGATACATTCTTTCTGGCAGGAATCGACTGTTTCACTTGTTAGCAGAAAAATGCTACTCTTTGCGAGCTGAACTTCCCCTAAGGAATAACTGTGCTTTCCATCCAGAAAGAGAGCTTTAGTCCTGGATTCTCTAATGCATGTGATTCACTAACAAGAGCCATAAGAATACTGTGTCCTGATGCCTTCTGTCTGATAGGAATCGACTCTTTCACTTAGCAAATCAAAGTTGCACTTTGCTCGTTGACCTTCCCCTAAGGAACAACAGTGCTTTGCACAGTGAAAGCAAGCTCCAGCTCTGGAGTTTTAGATGCATATGATTTACTTTCCAAAACCATAAGAAATATGTGCCCTGATGTCTCCTGTCTGTCAGAAATCAAGAGTTTCACGTGTTAGAAGAGCAAAGGTGCACTTTGCGATAAGAGCTTCCCGTACGTAACAACTGTGTTTTTCACCAAGAAAGAAAGCTCCAGACCTGCATTCTCGAATGCATATGATTCACTTATCAAAGCCATAAGAAATGTGTGTCCTTATGCCTTCTGTCTTGCAAGAATCAACTGTTTCTCTTGTTATCAACGAAAAGTTGCACTTTGCGAGATGAGCTTCCCCTAAGGAACAAAGTTGCTTTTCACCGAGAAAGAAAGCTCCAGACCTGCATTCTCGAATGCATATGATTCACTTATCAAAGCCATAAAAAATATATGTCCTTATGCATTCTGTCTTGCAAGAATCAGCTGATTCTCTTGATAGCAACGAAAAGTTGCGCTTTGCGAGATGAGCTTCCCCTAAGGAACATGGTTGCTTTTCACCGAGAAAGAAAGATCCAGTCCTGGATTCTCAGATGCATATGAGAATCTTTCTAAAGCCATAAGAAATATGTGTCCTGATACATTCTTTCTGGCAGGAATCGACTGTTTCACTTGTTAGCAGAAAAATGCTACTCTTTGCGAGCTGAACTTCCCCTAAGGAATAACTGTGCTTTCCATCCAGAAAGAGAGCTCCAGTCCTGGATTCTCTAATGCATGCGATTCACTAACAAGAGCCATAAGAATACTGTGTCCTGATGCCTTCTGTCTGACAGGAATCGACTGTTTCACTTGTTAGCAAAGCAAAGTTGCACTTTGCTCGTTGAGCTTCCCCTAAGGAACAACAGTGCTTTGCATCCAGAAAGAGAGCTCCAGTCCTGGATTCTCTGATGCATGTGATTCACTAACCAGAGCCATAAGAATACTGTGTCCTGATGCCTTCTGTCTGACAGGAATCGACTGTTTCACTTGTTAGCAAAGCAGAGTTGCACTTTGCTATTGAGCTTCCCGTAAAGAAACAACAGTGCTTTGCACCATGAAAGCAAGCTCCAGCCCTGGAGTTTTAGATGCATATGATTTACTTTCCAAAACCATAAGAAATATGTGCCCTGATGTCTCCTGTCTGTCAGAAATCAAGAGTTTCACGTGTTAGAAGAGCAAAGGTGCACTTTGCGATAAGAGCTTCCCCTACGTAACAACTGTGTTTTTCACCAAGAAAGAAAGCTCCAGACCTGCATTCTCGAATGCATATGATTCACTTATCAAAGCCATAAGAAATATGTGTCCTTATGCCTTCTGTCTTGCAAGAATCAACTGTTTCTCTTGTTATCAACGAAAAGTTGCACTTTGCGAGATGAGCTTCCCCTAAGGAACAAAGTTGTTTTTCACGGAGAAAGAAAGATCCAGGCCTGGATTCTCAGATGCATATTATTCACTTATCAAAGCCATAAGAAATGTGTGTCCTTATGCCTTCTGTCTTACAAGAATCAGCTGTTTCTCTTGTTAGCAACGAAAAGTTGCACTTTGCGAGATGAGCTTCCCCTAAGGAACAACGCTGTTTCTCACCGAGAAAGAAAGATCCAGTCCTGGATTCACAGATGGATATGAGAATCTTTCTAAAGCCATAAGAAATGTGTGTCCTGATACATTCTTTCTGTCAGGAATCGACTGTTTCACTTGTTAGCAGAAAAATGCTACTCTTTGCGAGCTGAACTTCCCGTATGGAACAACAGTGCTTTGCATCCAGAATGAGAGCTCCAGTCCTGGATTCTCTGATGCATGTGATTCACTAGCCAGAGCCATAACAATACTGTGTCCTGATGCTTTCTGTCTGACAGGAATCGACTGTTTCACTTGTTAGCAAAGCAAAGTTGCACTTTGCTCGTTGAGCTTCCCCTAAAGAACAATTGTGCTTTTCACCGTGAAAGCAAGCTCCAGCCCTGGAGTTTTAGATGCATATGATTTACTTTCCAAAACCATAACAAATATATGCCCTGATGTCTCCTGTCCGTCAGAAATCCAGAGTTCACGTGTTAGAAGAGCAAAGGTGCACTTTGCGATAGGAGCTTCCCGTACGTAACAACTGTGTTTTTCACCAAGAAAGAAAGCTCCAGACCTGCATTCTCGAATGCATATGATTCACTTATCGAAGCCATAAGAAATGTGTGTCCTTATGCTTTCTGTCTTGCAAGAATCAGCTGTTTCTCTTGTTAGCAACGAAAAGTTGTACTTTGCGAGATGAGCTTCCCTTAAGGAACAAAGTTGTTTTTCACGGAGAAAGAAAGATCCAGGCCTGGATTCTCAGATGCATATTATTCACTTATCAAAGCCATAAGAAATGTGTGTCCTTATGCCTTCTGTCTTACAAGAATCAGCTGTTTCTCTTGTTAGCAACGAAAAGTTGCACTTTGCGAGATGAGCTTCCCCTAAGGACCAACGCTGTTTCTCACCGAGAAAGAAAGATCCAATCCTGGATTCTCAGATGTATATGAGAATCTTTCTAAAGCCATAAGAAATATGTGTCCTGATACATTCTTTCTGGCAGGAATCGACTGTTTCACTTGTTAGCAGAAAAATGCTACTCTTTGCGAGCTGAACTTCCCCTAAAGAACGAATGCGCTTTGCATCCAGAAGGAGGGCTCCAGTCCTGGATTCTCTGATGCATGTGATTCACTAAACAGAGCCATAAGAATACTGTGTCCTGATGCCTTCTGTCTGACAGGAATCGACTGTTTCACTTGTTAGCAAAGCAGAGTTGCACTTTGCTATTGAGCTTCCCGTAAAGAAACAACAGTGCTTTGCACCATGAAAGCAAGCTCCAGCCCTGGAGTTTTAGATGCATATGATTTACTTTCCAAAACCATAAGAAATATGTGCCCTGATGTCTCCTGTCTGTCAGAAATCAAGAGTTTCACGTGTTAGAAGAGCAAAGGTGCACTTTGCGATAAGAGCTTCGCGTACGTAACAACTGTGTTTTTCACCAAGAAAGAAAGCTCCAGACCTGCATTCTCGAATGCATATGATTCACTTATCAAAGCCATAAGAAATGTGTGTCCTTATGCCTTCTGTCTTGCAAGAATCAACTGTTTCTCTTGTTATCAACGAAAAGTTGCACTTTGCGAGATGAGCTTCCCCTAAGGAACAAAGTTGCTTTTCACCGAGAAAGAAAGCTCCAGACCTGCATTCTCGAATGCATATGATTCACTTATCAAAGCCATAAAAAATATATGTCCTTATGCATTCTGTCTTGCAAGAATCAGCTGATTCTCTTGATAGCAACGAAAAGTTGCGCTTTGCGAGATGAGCTTCCCCTAAGGAACATGGTTGCTTTTCACCGAGAAAGAAAGATCCAGTCCTGGATTCTCAGATGCATATGAGAATCTTTCTAAAGCCATAAGAAATATGTGTCCTGATACATTCTTTCTGGCAGGAATCGACTGTTTCACTTGTTAGTAGAAAAATGCTACTCTTTGCGAGCTGAACTTCCCCTAAGGAATAACTGTGCTTTCCATCCAGAAAGAGAGCTCCAGTCCTGGATTCTCTAATGCATGTGATTCACTAACAAGAGCCATAAGAATACTGTGTCCTGATGCCTTCTGTCTGATAGGAATCGACTCTTTCACTTAGCAAATCAAAGTTGCACTTTGCTCGTTGACCTTCCCCTAAGGAACAACAGTGCTTTGCACAGTGAAAGCAAGCTCCAGCTCTGGAGTTTTAGATGCATATGATTTACTTTCCAAAACCATAAGAAATATGTGCCCTGATGTCTCCTGTCTGTCAGAAATCAAGAGTTTCACGTGTTAGAAGAGCAAAGGTGCACTTTGCGATAAGAGCTTCCCGTACGTAACAACTGTGTTTTTCACCAAGAAAGAAAGCTCCAGACCTGCATTCTCGAATGCATATGATTCACTTATCAAAGCCATAAGAAATGTGTGTCCTTATGCCTTCTGTCTTGCAAGAATCAACTGTTTCTCTTGTTATCAACGAAAAGTTGCACTTTGCGAGATGAGCTTCCCCTAAGGAACAAAGTTGCTTTTCACCGAGAAAGAAAGCTCCAGACCTGCATTCTCGAATGCATATGATTCACTTATCAAAGCCATAAAAAATATATGTCCTTATGCATTCTGTCTTGCAAGAATCAGCTGATTCTCTTGATAGCAACGAAAAGTTGCGCTTTGCGAGATGAGCTTCCCCTAAGGAACATGGTTGCTTTTCACCGAGAAAGAAAGATCCAGTCCTGGATTCTCAGATGCATATGAGAATCTTTCTAAAGCCATAAGAAATATGTGTCCTGATACATTCTTTCTGGCAGGAATCGACTGTTTCACTTGTTAGCAGAAAAATGCTACTCTTTGCGAGCTGAACTTCCCCTAAGGAATAACTGTGCTTTCCATCCAGAAAGAGAGCTTTAGTCCTGGATTCTCTAATGCATGTGATTCACTAACAAGAGCCATAAGAATACTGTGTCCTGATGCCTTCTGTCTGATAGGAATCGACTCTTTCACTTAGCAAATCAAAGTTGCACTTTGCTCGTTGACCTTCCCCTAAGGAACAACAGTGCTTTGCACAGTGAAAGCAAGCTCCAGCTCTGGAGTTTTAGATGCATATGATTTACTTTCCAAAACCATAAGAAATATGTGCCCTGATGTCTCCTGTCTGTCAGAAATCAAGAGTTTCACGTGTTAGAAGAGCAAAGGTGCACTTTGCGATAAGAGCTTCCCGTACGTAACAACTGTGTTTTTCACCAAGAAAGAAAGCTCCAGACCTGCATTCTCGAATGCATATGATTCACTTATCAAAGCCATAAGAAATGTGTGTCCTTATGCCTTCTGTCTTGCAAGAATCAACTGTTTCTCTTGTTATCAACGAAAAGTTGCACTTTGCGAGATGAGCTTCCCCTAAGGAACAAAGTTGCTTTTCACCGAGAAAGAAAGCTCCAGACCTGCATTCTCGAATGCATATGATTCACTTATCAAAGCCATAAAAAATATATGTCCTTATGCATTCTGTCTTGCAAGAATCAGCTGATTCTCTTGATAGCAACGAAAAGTTGCGCTTTGCGAGATGAGCTTCCCCTAAGGAACATGGTTGCTTTTCACCGAGAAAGAAAGATCCAGTCCTGGATTCTCAGATGCATATGAGAATCTTTCTAAAGCCATAAGAAATATGTGTCCTGATACATTCTTTCTGGCAGGAATCGACTGTTTCACTTGTTAGCAGAAAAATGCTACTCTTTGCGAGCTGAACTTCCCCTAAGGAATAACTGTGCTTTCCATCCAGAAAGAGAGCTCCAGTCCTGGATTCTCTAATGCATGCGATTCACTAACAAGAGCCATAAGAATACTGTGTCCTGATGCCTTCTGTCTGACAGGAATCGACTGTTTCACTTGTTAGCAAAGCAAAGTTGCACTTTGCTCGTTGAGCTTCCCCTAAGGAACAACAGTGCTTTGCATCCAGAAAGAGAGCTCCAGTCCTGGATTCTCTGATGCATGTGATTCACTAACCAGAGCCATAAGAATACTGTGTCCTGATGCCTTCTGTCTGACAGGAATCGACTGTTTCACTTGTTAGCAAAGCAGAGTTGCACTTTGCTATTGAGCTTCCCGTAAAGAAACAACAGTGCTTTGCACCATGAAAGCAAGCTCCAGCCCTGGAGTTTTAGATGCATATGATTTACTTTCCAAAACCATAAGAAATATGTGCCCTGATGTCTCCTGTCTGTCAGAAATCAAGAGTTTCACGTGTTAGAAGAGCAAAGGTGCACTTTGCGATAAGAGCTTCCCCTACGTAACAACTGTGTTTTTCACCAAGAAAGAAAGCTCCAGACCTGCATTCTCGAATGCATATGATTCACTTATCAAAGCCATAAGAAATATGTGTCCTTATGCCTTCTGTCTTGCAAGAATCAACTGTTTCTCTTGTTATCAACGAAAAGTTGCACTTTGCGAGATGAGCTTCCCCTAAGGAACAAAGTTGTTTTTCACGGAGAAAGAAAGATCCAGGCCTGGATTCTCAGATGCATATTATTCACTTATCAAAGCCATAAGAAATGTGTGTCCTTATGCCTTCTGTCTTACAAGAATCAGCTGTTTCTCTTGTTAGCAACGAAAAGTTGCACTTTGCGAGATGAGCTTCCCCTAAGGAACAACGCTGTTTCTCACCGAGAAAGAAAGATCCAGTCCTGGATTCACAGATGGATATGAGAATCTTTCTAAAGCCATAAGAAATGTGTGTCCTGATACATTCTTTCTGTCAGGAATCGACTGTTTCACTTGTTAGCAGAAAAATGCTACTCTTTGCGAGCTGAACTTCCCGTATGGAACAACAGTGCTTTGCATCCAGAATGAGAGCTCCAGTCCTGGATTCTCTGATGCATGTGATTCACTAGCCAGAGCCATAACAATACTGTGTCCTGATGCTTTCTGTCTGACAGGAATCGACTGTTTCACTTGTTAGCAAAGCAAAGTTGCACTTTGCTCGTTGAGCTTCCCCTAAAGAACAATTGTGCTTTTCACCGTGAAAGCAAGCTCCAGCCCTGGAGTTTTAGATGCATATGATTTACTTTCCAAAACCATAACAAATATATGCCCTGATGTCTCCTGTCCGTCAGAAATCCAGAGTTCACGTGTTAGAAGAGCAAAGGTGCACTTTGCGATAGGAGCTTCCCGTACGTAACAACTGTGTTTTTCACCAAGAAAGAAAGCTCCAGACCTGCATTCTCGAATGCATATGATTCACTTATCGAAGCCATAAGAAATGTGTGTCCTTATGCTTTCTGTCTTGCAAGAATCAGCTGTTTCTCTTGTTAGCAACGAAAAGTTGTACTTTGCGAGATGAGCTTCCCTTAAGGAACAAAGTTGTTTTTCACGGAGAAAGAAAGATCCAGGCCTGGATTCTCAGATGCATATTATTCACTTATCAAAGCCATAAGAAATGTGTGTCCTTATGCCTTCTGTCTTACAAGAATCAGCTGTTTCTCTTGTTAGCAACGAAAAGTTGCACTTTGCGAGATGAGCTTCCCCTAAGGACCAACGCTGTTTCTCACCGAGAAAGAAAGATCCAATCCTGGATTCTCAGATGTATATGAGAATCTTTCTAAAGCCATAAGAAATATGTGTCCTGATACATTCTTTCTGGCAGGAATCGACTGTTTCACTTGTTAGCAGAAAAATGCTACTCTTTGCGAGCTGAACTTCCCCTAAAGAACGAATGCGCTTTGCATCCAGAAGGAGGGCTCCAGTCCTGGATTCTCTGATGCATGTGATTCACTAACCAGAGCCATAAGAATACTGTGTCCTGATGCCTTCTGTCTGACAGGAATCGACTGTTTCACTTGTTAGCAAAGCAGAGTTGCACTTTGCTATTGAGCTTCCCGTAAAGAAACAACAGTGCTTTGCACCATGAAAGCAAGCGCCAGCCCTGGAGTTTTAGATGCATATGATTTACTTTCCAAAACCATAAGAAATATGTGCCCTGATGTCTCCTGTCTGTCAGAAATCAAGAGTTTCACGTGTTAGAAGAGCAAAGGTGCACTTTGCGATAAGAGCTTCGCGTACGTAACAACTGTGTTTTTCACCAAGAAAGAAAGCTCCAGACCTGCATTCTCGAATGCATATGATTCACTTATCAAAGCCATAAGAAATGTGTGTCCTTATGCCTTCTGTCTTGCAAGAATCAACTGTTTCTCTTGTTATCAACGAAAAGTTGCACTTTGCGAGATGAGCTTCCCCTAAGGAACAAAGTTGCTTTTCACCGAGAAAGAAAGCTCCAGACCTGCATTCTCGAATGCATATGATTCACTTATCAAAGCCATAAAAAATATATGTCCTTATGCATTCTGTCTTGCAAGAATCAGCTGATTCTCTTGATAGCAACGAAAAGTTGCGCTTTGCGAGATGAGCTTCCCCTAAGGAACATGGTTGCTTTTCACCGAGAAAGAAAGATCCAGTCCTGGATTCTCAGATGCATATGAGAATCTTTCTAAAGCCATAAGAAATATGTGTCCTGATACATTCTTTCTGGCAGGAATCGACTGTTTCACTTGTTAGCAGAAAAATGCTACTCTTTGCGAGCTGAACTTCCCCTAAGGAATAACTGTGCTTTCCATCCAGAAAGAGAGCTCCAGTCCTGGATTCTCTAATGCATGTGATTCACTAACAAGAGCCATAAGAATACTGTGTCCTGATGCCTTCTGTCTGATAGGAATCGACTCTTTCACTTAGCAAATCAAAGTTGCACTTTGCTCGTTGACCTTCCCCTAAGGAACAACAGTGCTTTGCACAGTGAAAGCAAGCTCCAGCTCTGGAGTTTTAGATGCATATGATTTACTTTCCAAAACCATAAGAAATATGTGCCCTGATGTCTCCTGTCTGTCAGAAATCAAGAGTTTCACGTGTTAGAAGAGCAAAGGTGCACTTTGCGATAAGAGCTTCCCGTACGTAACAACTGTGTTTTTCACCAAGAAAGAAAGCTCCAGACCTGCATTCTCGAATGCATATGATTCACTTATCAAAGCCATAAGAAATGTGTGTCCTTATGCCTTCTGTCTTGCAAGAATCAACTGTTTCTCTTGTTATCAACGAAAAGTTGCACTTTGCGAGATGAGCTTCCCCTAAGGAACAAAGTTGCTTTTCACCGAGAAAGAAAGCTCCAGACCTGCATTCTCGAATGCATATGATTCACTTATCAAAGCCATAAAAAATATATGTCCTTATGCATTCTGTCTTGCAAGAATCAGCTGATTCTCTTGATAGCAACGAAAAGTTGCGCTTTGCGAGATGAGCTTCCCCTAAGGAACATGGTTGCTTTTCACCGAGAAAGAAAGATCCAGTCCTGGATTCTCAGATGCATATGAGAATCTTTCTAAAGCCATAAGAAATATGTGTCCTGATACATTCTTTCTGGCAGGAATCGACTGTTTCACTTGTTAGCAGAAAAATGCTACTCTTTGCGAGCTGAACTTCCCCTAAGGAATAACTGTGCTTTCCATCCAGAAAGAGAGCTTTAGTCCTGGATTCTCTAATGCATGTGATTCACTAACAAGAGCCATAAGAATACTGTGTCCTGATGCCTTCTGTCTGATAGGAATCGACTCTTTCACTTAGCAAATCAAAGTTGCACTTTGCTCGTTGACCTTCCCCTAAGGAACAACAGTGCTTTGCACAGTGAAAGCAAGCTCCAGCTCTGGAGTTTTAGATGCATATGATTTACTTTCCAAAACCATAAGAAATATGTGCCCTGATGTCTCCTGTCTGTCAGAAATCAAGAGTTTCACGTGTTAGAAGAGCAAAGGTGCACTTTGCGATAAGAGCTTCCCGTACGTAACAACTGTGTTTTTCACCAAGAAAGAAAGCTCCAGACCTGCATTCTCGAATGCATATGATTCACTTATCAAAGCCATAAGAAATGTGTGTCCTTATGCCTTCTGTCTTGCAAGAATCAACTGTTTCTCTTGTTATCAACGAAAAGTTGCACTTTGCGAGATGAGCTTCCCCTAAGGAACAAAGTTGCTTTTCACCGAGAAAGAAAGCTCCAGACCTGCATTCTCGAATGCATATGATTCACTTATCAAAGCCATAAAAAATATATGTCCTTATGCATTCTGTCTTGCAAGAATCAGCCGATTCTCTTGATAGCAACGAAAAGTTGCGCTTTGCGAGATGAGCTTCCCCTAAGGAACATGGTTGCTTTTCACCGAGAAAGAAAGATCCAGTCCTGGATTCTCAGATGCATATGAGAATCTTTCTAAAGCCATAAGAAATATGTGTCCTGATACATTCTTTCTGGCAGGAATCGACTGTTTCACTTGTTAGCAGAAAAATGCTACTCTTTGCGAGCTGAACTTCCCCTAAGGAATAACTGTGCTTTCCATCCAGAAAGAGAGCTCCAGTCCTGGATTCTCTAATGCATGCGATTCACTAACAAGAGCCATAAGAATACTGTGTCCTGATGCCTTCTGTCTGACAGGAATCGACTGTTTCACTTGTTAGCAAAGCAAAGTTGCACTTTGCTCGTTGAGCTTCCCCTAAGGAACAACAGTGCTTTGCATCCAGAAAGAGAGCTCCAGTCCTGGATTCTCTGATGCATGTGATTCACTAACCAGAGCCATAAGAATACTGTGTCCTGATGCCTTCTGTCTGACAGGAATCGACTGTTTCACTTGTTAGCAAAGCAGAGTTGCACTTTGCTATTGAGCTTCCCGTAAAGAAACAACAGTGCTTTGCACCATGAAAGCAAGCTCCAGCCCTGGAGTTTTAGATGCATATGATTTACTTTCCAAAACCATAAGAAATATGTGCCCTGATGTCTCCTGTCTGTCAGAAATCAAGAGTTTCACGTGTTAGAAGAGCAAAGGTGCACTTTGCGATAAGAGCTTCCCGTACGTAACAACTGTGTTTTTCACCAAGAAAGAAAGCTCCAGACCTGCATTCTCGAATGCATATGATTCACTTATCAAAGCCATAAGAAATATGTGTCCTTATGCCTTCTGTCTTGCAAGAATCAACTGTTTCTCTTGTTATCAACGAAAAGTTGCACTTTGCGAGATGAGCTTCCCCTAAGGAACAAAGTTGTTTTTCACGGAGAAAGAAAGATCCAGGCCTGGATTCTCAGATGCATATTATTCACTTATCAAAGCCATAAGAAATGTGTGTCCTTATGCCTTCTGTCTTACAAGAATCAGCTGTTTCTCTTGTTAGCAACGAAAAGTTGCACTTTGCGAGATGAGCTTCCCCTAAGGAACAACGCTGTTTCTCACCGAGAAAGAAAGATCCAGTCCTGGATTCACAGATGGATATGAGAATCTTTCTAAAGCCATAAGAAATGTGTGTCCTGATACATTCTTTCTGTCAGGAATCGACTGTTTCACTTGTTAGCAGAAAAATGCTACTCTTTGCGAGCTGAACTTCCCGTATGGAACAACAGTGCTTTGCATCCAGAATGAGAGCTCCAGTCCTGGATTCTCTGATGCATGTGATTCACTAGCCAGAGCCATAACAATACTGTGTCCTGATGCTTTCTGTCTGACAGGAATCGACTGTTTCACTTGTTAGCAAAGCAAAGTTGCACTTTGCTCGTTGAGCTTCCCCTAAAGAACAATTGTGCTTTTCACCGTGAAAGCAAGCTCCAGCCCTGGAGTTTTAGATGCATATGATTTACTTTCCAAAACCATAACAAATATATGCCCTGATGTCTCCTGTCCGTCAGAAATCCAGAGTTCACGTGTTAGAAGAGCAAAGGTGCACTTTGCGATAGGAGCTTCCCGTACGTAACAACTGTGTTTTTCACCAAGAAAGAAAGCTCCAGACCTGCATTCTCGAATGCATATGATTCACTTATCGAAGCCATAAGAAATGTGTGTCCTTATGCTTTCTGTCTTGCAAGAATCAGCTGTTTCTCTTGTTAGCAACGAAAAGTTGTACTTTGCGAGATGAGCTTCCCTTAAGGAACAAAGTTGTTTTTCACGGAGAAAGAAAGATCCAGGCCTGGATTCTCAGATGCATATTATTCACTTATCAAAGCCATAAGAAATGTGTGTCCTTATGCCTTCTGTCTTACAAGAATCAGCTGTTTCTCTTGTTAGCAACGAAAAGTTGCACTTTGCGAGATGAGCTTCCCCTAAGGACCAACGCTGTTTCTCACCGAGAAAGAAAGATCCAATCCTGGATTCTCAGATGTATATGAGAATCTTTCTAAAGCCATAAGAAATATGTGTCCTGATACATTCTTTCTGGCAGGAATCGACTGTTTCACTTGTTAGCAGAAAAATGCTACTCTTTGCGAGCTGAACTTCCCCTAAAGAACGAATGCGCTTTGCATCCAGAAGGAGGGCTCCAGTCCTGGATTCTCTGATGCATGTGATTCACTAACCAGAGCCATAAGAATACTGTGTCCTGATGCCTTCTGTCTGACAGGAATCGACTGTTTCACTTGTTAGCAAAGCAGAGTTGCACTTTGCTATTGAGCTTCCCGTAAAGAAACAACAGTGCTTTGCACCATGAAAGCAAGCTCCAGCCCTGGAGTTTTAGATGCATATGATTTACTTTCCAAAACCATAAGAAATATGTGCCCTGATGTCTCCTGTCTGTCAGAAATCAAGAGTTTCACGTGTTAGAAGAGCAAAGGTGCACTTTGCGATAAGAGCTTCGCGTACGTAACAACTGTGTTTTTCACCAAGAAAGAAAGCTCCAGACCTGCATTCTCGAATGCATATGATTCACTTATCAAAGCCATAAGAAATGTGTGTCCTTATGCCTTCTGTCTTGCAAGAATCAACTGTTTCTCTTGTTATCAACGAAAAGTTGCACTTTGCGAGATGAGCTTCCCCTAAGGAACAAAGTTGCTTTTCACCGAGAAAGAAAGCTCCAGACCTGCATTCTCGAATGCATATGATTCACTTATCAAAGCCATAAAAAATATATGTCCTTATGCATTCTGTCTTGCAAGAATCAGCTGATTCTCTTGATAGCAACGAAAAGTTGCGCTTTGCGAGATGAGCTTCCCCTAAGGAACATGGTTGCTTTTCACCGAGAAAGAAAGATCCAGTCCTGGATTCTCAGATGCATATGAGAATCTTTCTAAAGCCATAAGAAATATGTGTCCTGATACATTCTTTCTGGCAGGAATCGACTGTTTCACTTGTTAGCAGAAAAATGCTACTCTTTGCGAGCTGAACTTCCCCTAAGGAATAACTGTGCTTTCCATCCAGAAAGAGAGCTCCAGTCCTGGATTCTCTAATGCATGTGATTCACTAACAAGAGCCATAAGAATACTGTGTCCTGATGCCTTCTGTCTGATAGGAATCGACTCTTTCACTTAGCAAATCAAAGTTGCACTTTGCTCGTTGACCTTCCCCTAAGGAACAACAGTGCTTTGCACAGTGAAAGCAAGCTCCAGCTCTGGAGTTTTAGATGCATATGATTTACTTTCCAAAACCATAAGAAATATGTGCCCTGATGTCTCCTGTCTGTCAGAAATCAAGAGTTTCACGTGTTAGAAGAGCAAAGGTGCACTTTGCGATAAGAGCTTCCCGTACGTAACAACTGTGTTTTTCACCAAGAAAGAAAGCTCCAGACCTGCATTCTCGAATGCATATGATTCACTTATCAAAGCCATAAGAAATGTGTGTCCTTATGCCTTCTGTCTTGCAAGAATCAACTGTTTCTCTTGTTATCAACGAAAAGTTGCACTTTGCGAGATGAGCTTCCCCTAAGGAACAAAGTTGCTTTTCACCGAGAAAGAAAGCTCCAGACCTGCATTCTCGAATGCATATGATTCACTTATCAAAGCCATAAAAAATATATGTCCTTATGCATTCTGTCTTGCAAGAATCAGCTGATTCTCTTGATAGCAACGAAAAGTTGCGCTTTGCGAGATGAGCTTCCCCTAAGGAACATGGTTGCTTTTCACCGAGAAAGAAAGATCCAGTCCTGGATTCTCAGATGCATATGAGAATCTTTCTAAAGCCATAAGAAATATGTGTCCTGATACATTCTTTCTGGCAGGAATCGACTGTTTCACTTGTTAGCAGAAAAATGCTACTCTTTGCGAGCTGAACTTCCCCTAAGGAATAACTGTGCTTTCCATCCAGAAAGAGAGCTTTAGTCCTGGATTCTCTAATGCATGTGATTCACTAACAAGAGCCATAAGAATACTGTGTCCTGATGCCTTCTGTCTGATAGGAATCGACTCTTTCACTTAGCAAATCAAAGTTGCACTTTGCTCGTTGACCTTCCCCTAAGGAACAACAGTGCTTTGCACAGTGAAAGCAAGCTCCAGCTCTGGAGTTTTAGATGCATATGATTTACTTTCCAAAACCATAAGAAATATGTGCCCTGATGTCTCCTGTCTGTCAGAAATCAAGAGTTTCACGTGTTAGAAGAGCAAAGGTGCACTTTGCGATAAGAGCTTCCCGTACGTAACAACTGTGTTTTTCACCAAGAAAGAAAGCTCCAGACCTGCATTCTCGAATGCATATGATTCACTTATCAAAGCCATAAGAAATGTGTGTCCTTATGCCTTCTGTCTTGCAAGAATCAACTGTTTCTCTTGTTATCAACGAAAAGTTGCACTTTGCGAGATGAGCTTCCCCTAAGGAACAAAGTTGCTTTTCACCGAGAAAGAAAGCTCCAGACCTGCATTCTCGAATGCATATGATTCACTTATCAAAGCCATAAAAAATATATGTCCTTATGCATTCTGTCTTGCAAGAATCAGCTGATTCTCTTGATAGCAACGAAAAGTTGCGCTTTGCGAGATGAGCTTCCCCTAAGGAACATGGTTGCTTTTCACCGAGAAAGAAAGATCCAGTCCTGGATTCTCAGATGCATATGAGAATCTTTCTAAAGCCATAAGAAATATGTGTCCTGATACATTCTTTCTGGCAGGAATCGACTGTTTCACTTGTTAGCAGAAAAATGCTACTCTTTGCGAGCTGAACTTCCCCTAAGGAATAACTGTGCTTTCCATCCAGAAAGAGAGCTCCAGTCCTGGATTCTCTAATGCATGCGATTCACTAACAAGAGCCATAAGAATACTGTGTCCTGATGCCTTCTGTCTGACAGGAATCGACTGTTTCACTTGTTAGCAAAGCAAAGTTGCACTTTGCTCGTTGAGCTTCCCCTAAGGAACAACAGTGCTTTGCATCCAGAAAGAGAGCTCCAGTCCTGGATTCTCTGATGCATGTGATTCACTAACCAGAGCCATAAGAATACTGTGTCCTGATGCCTTCTGTCTGACAGGAATCGACTGTTTCACTTGTTAGCAAAGCAGAGTTGCACTTTGCTATTGAGCTTCCCGTAAAGAAACAACAGTGCTTTGCACCATGAAAGCAAGCTCCAGCCCTGGAGTTTTAGATGCATATGATTTACTTTCCAAAACCATAAGAAATATGTGCCCTGATGTCTCCTGTCTGTCAGAAATCAAGAGTTTCACGTGTTAGAAGAGCAAAGGTGCACTTTGCGATAAGAGCTTCGCGTACGTAACAACTGTGTTTTTCACCAAGAAAGAAAGCTCCAGACCTGCATTCTCGAATGCATATGATTCACTTATCAAAGCCATAAGAAATATGTGTCCTTATGCCTTCTGTCTTGCAAGAATCAACTGTTTCTCTTGTTATCAACGAAAAGTTGCACTTTGCGAGATGAGCTTCCCCTAAGGAACAAAGTTGTTTTTCACGGAGAAAGAAAGATCCAGGCCTGGATTCTCAGATGCATATTATTCACTTATCAAAGCCATAAGAAATGTGTGTCCTTATGCCTTCTGTCTTACAAGAATCAGCTGTTTCTCTTGTTAGCAACGAAAAGTTGCACTTTGCGAGATGAGCTTCCCCTAAGGAACAACGCTGTTTCTCACCGAGAAAGAAAGATCCAGTCCTGGATTCTCAGATGGATATGAGAATCTTTCTAAAGCCATAAGAAATGTGTGTCCTGATACATTCTTTCTGTCAGGAATCGACTGTTTCACTTGTTAGCAGAAAAATGCTACTCTTTGCGAGCTGAACTTCCCGTATGGAACAACAGTGCTTTGCATCCAGAATGAGAGCTCCAGTCCTGGACTCTCTGATGCATGTGATTCACTAGCCAGAGCCATAACAATACTGTGTCCTGATGCTTTCTGTCTGACAGGAATCGACTGTTTCACTTGTTAGCAAAGCAAAGTTGCACTTTGCTCGTTGAGCTTCCCCTAAAGAACAATTGTGCTTTTCACCGTGAAAGCAAGCTCCAGCCCTGGAGTTTTAGATGCATATGATTTACTTTCCAAAACCATAACAAATATATGCCCTGATGTCTCCTGTCCGTCAGAAATCCAGAGTTCACGTGTTAGAAGAGCAAAGGTGCACTTTGCGATAGGAGCTTCCCGTACGTAACAACTGTGTTTTTCACCAAGAAAGAAAGCTCCAGACCTGCATTCTCGAATGCATATGATTCACTTATCGAAGCCATAAGAAATGTGTGTCCTTATGCTTTCTGTCTTGCAAGAATCAGCTGTTTCTCTTGTTAGCAACGAAAAGTTGTACTTTGCGAGATGAGCTTCCCTTAAGGAACAAAGTTGTTTTTCACGGAGAAAGAAAGATCCAGGCCTGGATTCTCAGATGCATATTATTCACTTATCAAAGCCATAAGAAATGTGTGTCCTTATGCCTTCTGTCTTACAAGAATCAGCTGTTTCTCTTGTTAGCAACGAAAAGTTGCACTTTGCGAGATGAGCTTCCCCTAAGGACCAACGCTGTTTCTCACCGAGAAAGAAAGATCCAATCCTGGATTCTCAGATGTATATGAGAATCTTTCTAAAGCCATAAGAAATATGTGTCCTGATACATTCTTTCTGGCAGGAATCGACTGTTTCACTTGTTAGCAGAAAAATGCTACTCTTTGCGAGCTGAACTTCCCCTAAAGAACGAATGCGCTTTGCATCCAGAAGGAGGGCTCCAGTCCTGGATTCTCTGATGCATGTGATTCACTAACCAGAGCCATAAGAATACTGTGTCCTGATGCCTTCTGTCTGACAGGAATCGACTGTTTCACTTGTTAGCAAAGCAGAGTTGCACTTTGCTATTGAGCTTCCCGTAAAGAAACAACAGTGCTTTGCACCATGAAAGCAAGCTCCAGCCCTGGAGTTTTAGATGCATATGATTTACTTTCCAAAACCATAAGAAATATGTGCCCTGATGTCTCCTGTCTGTCAGAAATCAAGAGTTTCACGTGTTAGAAGAGCAAAGGTGCACTTTGCGATAAGAGCTTCGCGTACGTAACAACTGTGTTTTTCACCAAGAAAGAAAGCTCCAGACCTGCATTCTCGAATGCATATGATTCACTTATCAAAGCCATAAGAAATGTGTGTCCTTATGCCTTCTGTCTTGCAAGAATCAACTGTTTCTCTTGTTATCAACGAAAAGTTGCACTTTGCGAGATGAGCTTCCCCTAAGGAACAAAGTTGCTTTTCACCGAGAAAGAAAGCTCCAGACCTGCATTCTCGAATGCATATGATTCACTTATCAAAGCCATAAAAAATATATGTCCTTATGCATTCTGTCTTGCAAGAATCAGCTGATTCTCTTGATAGCAACGAAAAGTTGCGCTTTGCGAGATGAGCTTCCCCTAAGGAACATGGTTGCTTTTCACCGAGAAAGAAAGATCCAGTCCTGGATTCTCAGATGCATATGAGAATCTTTCTAAAGCCATAAGAAATATGTGTCCTGATACATTCTTTCTGGCAGGAATCGACTGTTTCACTTGTTAGCAGAAAAATGCTACTCTTTGCGAGCTGAACTTCCCCTAAGGAATAACTGTGCTTTCCATCCAGAAAGAGAGCTCCAGTCCTGGATTCTCTAATGCATGTGATTCACTAACAAGAGCCATAAGAATACTGTGTCCTGATGCCTTCTGTCTGATAGGAATCGACTCTTTCACTTAGCAAATCAAAGTTGCACTTTGCTCGTTGACCTTCCCCTAAGGAACAACAGTGCTTTGCACAGTGAAAGCAAGCTCCAGCTCTGGAGTTTTAGATGCATATGATTTACTTTCCAAAACCATAAGAAATATGTGCCCTGATGTCTCCTGTCTGTCAGAAATCAAGAGTTTCACGTGTTAGAAGAGCAAAGGTGCACTTTGCGATAAGAGCTTCCCGTACGTAACAACTGTGTTTTTCACCAAGAAAGAAAGCTCCAGACCTGCATTCTCGAATGCATATGATTCACTTATCAAAGCCATAAGAAATGTGTGTCCTTATGCCTTCTGTCTTGCAAGAATCAACTGTTTCTCTTGTTATCAACGAAAAGTTGCACTTTGCGAGATGAGCTTCCCCTAAGGAACAAAGTTGCTTTTCACCGAGAAAGAAAGCTCCAGACCTGCATTCTCGAATGCATATGATTCACTTATCAAAGCCATAAAAAATATATGTCCTTATGCATTCTGTCTTGCAAGAATCAGCTGATTCTCTTGATAGCAACGAAAAGTTGCGCTTTGCGAGATGAGCTTCCCCTAAGGAACATGGTTGCTTTTCACCGAGAAAGAAAGATCCAGTCCTGGATTCTCAGATGCATATGAGAATCTTTCTAAAGCCATAAGAAATATGTGTCCTGATACATTCTTTCTGGCAGGAATCGACTGTTTCACTTGTTAGCAGAAAAATGCTACTCTTTGCGAGCTGAACTTCCCCTAAGGAATAACTGCGCTTTCCATCCAGAAAGAGAGCTCCAGTCCTGGATTCTCTAATGCATGTGATTCACTAACAAGAGCCATAAGAATACTGTGTCCTGATGCCTTCTGTCTGACAGGAATCGACTGTTTCACTTGTTAGCAAAGCAAAGTTGCACTTTGCTCGTTGAGCTTCCCCTAAGGAACAACAGTGCTTTGCATCCAGAAAGAGAGCTCCAGTCCTGGATTCTCTGATGCATGTGATTCACTAACCAGAGCCATAAGAATACTGTGTCCTGATGCCTTCTGTCTGACAGGAATCGACTGTTTCACTTGTTAGCAAAGCAGAGTTGCACTTTGCTATTGAGCTTCCCGTAAAGAAACAACAGTGCTTTGCACCATGAAAGCAAGCTCCAGCCCTGAAGTTTTAGATGCATATGATTTACTTTCCAAAACCATAAGAAATATGTGCCCTGATGTCTCCTGTCTGTCAGAAATCAAGAGTTTCACGTGTTAGAAGAGCAAAGGTGCACTTTGCGATAAGAGCTTCCCGTACGTAACAACTGTGTTTTTCACCAAGAAAGAAAGCTCCAGACCTGCATTCTCGAATGCATATGATTCACTTATCAAAGCCATAAGAAATATGTGTCCTTATGCCTTCTGTCTTGCAAGAATCAACTGTTTCTCTTGTTATCAACGAAAAGTTGCACTTTGCGAGATGAGCTTCCCCTAAGGAACAACGCTGTTTCTCACCGAGAAAGAAAGATCCAGTCCTGGATTCTCAGATGGATATGAGAATCTTTCTAAAGCCATAAGAAATGTGTGTCCTGATACATTCTTTCTGTCAGGAATCGACTGTTTCACTTGTTAGCAGAAAAATGCTACTCTTTGCGAGCTGAACTTCCCGTATGGAACAACAGTGCTTTGCATCCAGAATGAGAGCTCCAGTCCTGGATTCTCTGATGCATGTGATTCACTAGCCAGAGCCATAACAATACTGTGTCCTGATGCTTTCTGTCTGACAGGAATCGACTGTTTCACTTGTTAGCAAAGCAAAGTTGCACTTTGCTCGTTGAGCTTCCCCTAAAGAACAATTGTGCTTTTCACCGTGAAAGCAAGCTCCAGCCCTGGAGTTTTAGATGCATATGATTTACTTTCCAAAACCATAACAAATATATGCCCTGATGTCTCCTGTCCGTCAGAAATCCAGAGTTCACGTGTTAGAAGAGCAAAGGTGCACTTTGCGATAAGAGCTTCCCGTACGTAACAACTGTGTTTTTCACCAAGAAAGAAAGCTCCAGACCTGCATTCTCGAATGCATATGATTCACTTATCGAAGCCATAAGAAATGTGTGTCCTTATGCTTTCTGTCTTGCAAGAATCAGCTGTTTCTCTTGTTAGCAACGAAAAGTTGTACTTTGCGAGATGAGCTTCCCTTAAGGAACAAAGTTGTTTTTCACGGAGAAAGAAAGATCCAGGCCTGGATTCTCAGATGCATATTATTCACTTATCAAAGCCATAAGAAATGTGTGTCCTTATGCCTTCTGTCTTACAAGAATCAGCTGTTTCTCTTGTTAGCAACGAAAAGTTGCACTTTGCGAGATGAGCTTCCCCTAAGGACCAACGCTGTTTCTCACCGAGAAAGAAAGATCCAATCCTGGATTCTCAGATGTATATGAGAATCTTTCTAAAGCCATAAGAAATATGTGTCCTGATACATTCTTTCTGGCAGGAATCGACTGTTTCACTTGTTAGCAGAAAAATGCTACTCTTTGCGAGCTGAACTTCCCCTAAAGAACGAATGCGCTTTGCATCCAGAAGGAGGGCTCCAGTCCTGGATTCTCTGATGCATGTGATTCACTAACCAGAGCCATAAGAATACTGTGTCCTGATGCCTTCTGTCTGACAGGAATCGACTGTTTCACTTGTTAGCAAAGCAGAGTTGCACTTTGCTATTGAGCTTCCCGTAAAGAAACAACAGTGCTTTGCACCATGAAAGCAAGCGCCAGCCCTGGAGTTTTAGATGCATATGATTTACTTTCCAAAACCATAAGAAATATGTGCCCTGATGTCTCCTGTCTGTCAGAAATCAAGAGTTTCACGTGTTAGAAGAGCAAAGGTGCACTTTGCGATAAGAGCTTCGCGTACGTAACAACTGTGTTTTTCACCAAGAAAGAAAGCTCCAGACCTGCATTCTCGAATGCATATGATTCACTTATCAAAGCCATAAAAAATATATGTCCTTATGCATTCTGTCTTGCAAGAATCAGCTGATTCTCTTGATAGCAACGAAAAGTTGCGCTTTGCGAGATGAGCTTCCCCTAAGGAACATGGTTGCTTTTCACCGAGAAAGAAAGATCCAGTCCTGGATTCTCAGATGCATATGAGAATCTTTCTAAAGCCATAAGAAATATGTGTCCTGATACATTCTTTCTGGCAGGAATCGACTGTTTCACTTGTTAGCAGAAAAATGCTACTCTTTGCGAGCTGAACTTCCCCTAAGGAATAACTGTGCTTTCCATCCAGAAAGAGAGCTTTAGTCCTGGATTCTCTAATGCATGTGATTCACTAACAAGAGCCATAAGAATACTGTGTCCTGATGCCTTCTGTCTGATAGGAATCGACTCTTTCACTTAGCAAATCAAAGTTGCACTTTGCTCGTTGACCTTCCCCTAAGGAACAACAGTGCTTTGCACAGTGAAAGCAAGCTCCAGCTCTGGAGTTTTAGATGCATATGATTTACTTTCCAAAACCATAAGAAATATGTGCCCTGATGTCTCCTGTCTGTCAGAAATCAAGAGTTTCACGTGTTAGAAGAGCAAAGGTGCACTTTGCGATAAGAGCTTCCCGTACGTAACAACTGTGTTTTTCACCAAGAAAGAAAGCTCCAGACCTGCATTCTCGAATGCATATGATTCACTTATCAAAGCCATAAGAAATGTGTGTCCTTATGCCTTCTGTCTTGCAAGAATCAACTGTTTCTCTTGTTATCAACGAAAAGTTGCACTTTGCGAGATGAGCTTCCCCTAAGGAACAAAGTTGCTTTTCACCGAGAAAGAAAGCTCCAGACCTGCATTCTCGAATGCATATGATTCACTTATCAAAGCCATAAAAAATATATGTCCTTATGCATTCTGTCTTGCAAGAATCAGCCGATTCTCTTGATAGCAACGAAAAGTTGCGCTTTGCGAGATGAGCTTCCCCTAAGGAACATGGTTGCTTTTCACCGAGAAAGAAAGATCCAGTCCTGGATTCTCAGATGCATATGAGAATCTTTCTAAAGCCATAAGAAATATGTGTCCTGATACATTCTTTCTGGCAGGAATCGACTGTTTCACTTGTTAGCAGAAAAATGCTACTCTTTGCGAGCTGAACTTCCCCTAAGGAATAACTGTGCTTTCCATCCAGAAAGAGAGCTCCAGTCCTGGATTCTCTAATGCATGCGATTCACTAACAAGAGCCATAAGAATACTGTGTCCTGATGCCTTCTGTCTGACAGGAATCGACTGTTTCACTTGTTAGCAAAGCAAAGTTGCACTTTGCTCGTTGAGCTTCCCCTAAGGAACAACAGTGCTTTGCATCCAGAAAGAGAGCTCCAGTCCTGGATTCTCTGATGCATGTGATTCACTAACCAGAGCCATAAGAATACTGTGTCCTGATGCCTTCTGTCTGACAGGAATCGACTGTTTCACTTGTTAGCAAAGCAGAGTTGCACTTTGCTATTGAGCTTCCCGTAAAGAAACAACAGTGCTTTGCACCATGAAAGCAAGCTCCAGCCCTGGAGTTTTAGATGCATATGATTTACTTTCCAAAACCATAAGAAATATGTGCCCTGATGTCTCCTGTCTGTCAGAAATCAAGAGTTTCACGTGTTAGAAGAGCAAAGGTGCACTTTGCGATAAGAGCTTCCCGTACGTAACAACTGTGTTTTTCACCAAGAAAGAAAGCTCCAGACCTGCATTCTCGAATGCATATGATTCACTTATCAAAGCCATAAGAAATATGTGTCCTTATGCCTTCTGTCTTGCAAGAATCAACTGTTTCTCTTGTTATCAACGAAAAGTTGCACTTTGCGAGATGAGCTTCCCCTAAGGAACAAAGTTGTTTTTCACGGAGAAAGAAAGATCCAGGCCTGGATTCTCAGATGCATATTATTCACTTATCAAAGCCATAAGAAATGTGTGTCCTTATGCCTTCTGTCTTACAAGAATCAGCTGTTTCTCTTGTTAGCAACGAAAAGTTGCACTTTGCGAGATGAGCTTCCCCTAAGGAACAACGCTGTTTCTCACCGAGAAAGAAAGATCCAGTCCTGGATTCACAGATGGATATGAGAATCTTTCTAAAGCCATAAGAAATGTGTGTCCTGATACATTCTTTCTGTCAGGAATCGACTGTTTCACTTGTTAGCAGAAAAATGCTACTCTTTGCGAGCTGAACTTCCCGTATGGAACAACAGTGCTTTGCATCCAGAATGAGAGCTCCAGTCCTGGATTCTCTGATGCATGTGATTCACTAGCCAGAGCCATAACAATACTGTGTCCTGATGCTTTCTGTCTGACAGGAATCGACTGTTTCACTTGTTAGCAAAGCAAAGTTGCACTTTGCTCGTTGAGCTTCCCCTAAAGAACAATTGTGCTTTTCACCGTGAAAGCAAGCTCCAGCCCTGGAGTTTTAGATGCATATGATTTACTTTCCAAAACCATAACAAATATATGCCCTGATGTCTCCTGTCAGTCAGAAATCCAGAGTTCACGTGTTAGAAGAGCAAAGGTGCACTTTGCGATAAGAGCTTCCCGTACGTAACAACTGTGTTTTTCACCAAGAAAGAAAGCTCCAGACCTGCATTCTCGAATGCATATGATTCACTTATCGAAGCCATAAGAAATGTGTGTCCTTATGCTTTCTGTCTTGCAAGAATCAGCTGTTTCTCTTGTTAGCAACGAAAAGTTGTACTTTGCGAGATGAGCTTCCCTTAAGGAACAAAGTTGTTTTTCACGGAGAAAGAAAGATCCAGGCCTGGATTCTCAGATGCATATTATTCACTTATCAAAGCCATAAGAAATGTGTGTCCTTATGCCTTCTGTCTTACAAGAATCAGCTGTTTCTCTTGTTAGCAACGAAAAGTTGCACTTTGCGAGATGAGCTTCCCCTAAGGACCAACGCTGTTTCTCACCGAGAAAGAAAGATCCAATCCTGGATTCTCAGATGTATATGAGAATCTTTCTAAAGCCATAAGAAATATGTGTCCTGATACATTCTTTCTGGCAGGAATCGACTGTTTCACTTGTTAGCAGAAAAATGCTACTCTTTGCGAGCTGAACTTCCCCTAAAGAACGAATGCGCTTTGCATCCAGAAGGAGGGCTCCAGTCCTGGATTCTCTGATGCATGTGATTCACTAACCAGAGCCATAAGAATACTGTGTCCTGATGCCTTCTGTCTGAGAGGAATCGACTGTTTCACTTGTTAGCAAAGCAGAGTTGCACTTTGCTATTGAGCTTCCCGTAAAGAAACAACAGTGCTTTGCACCATGAAAGCAAGCTCCAGCCCTGGAGTTTTAGATGCATATGATTTACTTTCCAAAACCATAAGAAATATGTGCCCTGATGTCTCCTGTCTGTCAGAAATCAAGAGTTTCACGTGTTAGAAGAGCAAAGGTGCACTTTGCGATAAGAGCTTCGCGTACGTAACAACTGTGTTTTTCACCAAGAAAGAAAGCTCCAGACCTGCATTCTCGAATGCATATGATTCACTTATCAAAGCCATAAGAAATGTGTGTCCTTATGCCTTCTGTCTTGCAAGAATCAACTGTTTCTCTTGTTATCAACGAAAAGTTGCACTTTGCGAGATGAGCTTCCCCTAAGGAACAAAGTTGCTTTTCACCGAGAAAGAAAGCTCCAGACCTGCATTCTCGAATGCATATGATTCACTTATCAAAGCCATAAAAAATATATGTCCTTATGCATTCTGTCTTGCAAGAATCAGCTGATTCTCTTGATAGCAACGAAAAGTTGCGCTTTGCGAGATGAGCTTCCCCTAAGGAACATGGTTGCTTTTCACCGAGAAAGAAAGATCCAGTCCTGGATTCTCAGATGCATATGAGAATCTTTCTAAAGCCATAAGAAATATGTGTCCTGATACATTCTTTCTGGCAGGAATCGACTGTTTCACTTGTTAGCAGAAAAATGCTACTCTTTGCGAGCTGAACTTCCCCTAAGGAATAACTGTGCTTTCCATCCAGAAAGAGAGCTCCAGTCCTGGATTCTCTAATGCATGTGATTCACTAACAAGAGCCATAAGAATACTGTGTCCTGATGCCTTCTGTCTGATAGGAATCGACTCTTTCACTTAGCAAATCAAAGTTGCACTTTGCTCGTTGACCTTCCCCTAAGGAACAACAGTGCTTTGCACAGTGAAAGCAAGCTCCAGCTCTGGAGTTTTAGATGCATATGATTTACTTTCCAAAACCATAAGAAATATGTGCCCTGATGTCTCCTGTCTGTCAGAAATCAAGAGTTTCACGTGTTAGAAGAGCAAAGGTGCACTTTGCGATAAGAGCTTCCCGTACGTAACAACTGTGTTTTTCACCAAGAAAGAAAGCTCCAGACCTGCATTCTCGAATGCATATGATTCACTTATCAAAGCCATAAGAAATGTGTGTCCTTATGCCTTCTGTCTTGCAAGAATCAACTGTTTCTCTTGTTATCAACGAAAAGTTGCACTTTGCGAGATGAGCTTCCCCTAAGGAACAAAGTTGCTTTTCACCGAGAAAGAAAGCTCCAGACCTGCATTCTCGAATGCATATGATTCACTTATCAAAGCCATAAAAAATATATGTCCTTATGCATTCTGTCTTGCAAGAATCAGCTGATTCTCTTGATAGCAACGAAAAGTTGCGCTTTGCGAGATGAGCTTCCCCTAAGGAACATGGTTGCTTTTCACCGAGAAAGAAAGATCCAGTCCTGGATTCTCAGATGCATATGAGAATCTTTCTAAAGCCATAAGAAATATGTGTCCTGATACATTCTTTCTGGCAGGAATCGACTGTTTCACTTGTTAGCAGAAAAATGCTACTCTTTGCGAGCTGAACTTCCCCTAAGGAATAACTGTGCTTTCCATCCAGAAAGAGAGCTCCAGTCCTGGATTCTCTAATGCATGTGATTCACTAACAAGAGCCATAAGAATACTGTGTCCTGATGCCTTCTGTCTGACAGGAATCGACTGTTTCACTTGTTAGCAAAGCAAAGTTGCACTTTGCTCGTTGAGCTTCCCCTAAGGAACAACAGTGCTTTGCATCCAGAAAGAGAGCTCCAGTCCTGGATTCTCTGATGCATGTGATTCACTAACCAGAGCCATAAGAATACTGTGTCCTGATGCCTTCTGTCTGACAGGAATCGACTGTTTCACTTGTTAGCAAAGCAGAGTTGCACTTTGCTATTGAGCTTCCCGTAAAGAAACAACAGTGCTTTGCACCATGAAAGCAAGCTCCAGCCCTGGAGTTTTAGATGCATATGATTTACTTTCCAAAACCATAAGAAATATGTGCCCTGATGTCTCCTGTCTGTCAGAAATCAAGAGTTTCACGTGTTAGAAGAGCAAAGGTGCACTTTGCGATAAGAGCTTCCCCTACGTAACAACTGTGTTTTTCACCAAGAAAGAAAGCTCCAGACCTGCATTCTCGAATGCATATGATTCACTTATCAAAGCCATAAGAAATATGTGTCCTTATGCCTTCTGTCTTGCAAGAATCAACTGTTTCTCTTGTTATCAACGAAAAGTTGCACTTTGCGAGATGAGCTTCCCCTAAGGAACAAAGTTGTTTTTCACGGAGAAAGAAAGATCCAGGCCTGGATTCTCAGATGCATATTATTCACTTATCAAAGCCATAAGAAATGTGTGTCCTTATGCCTTCTGTCTTACAAGAATCAGCTGTTTCTCTTGTTAGCAACGAAAAGTTGCACTTTGCGAGATGAGCTTCCCCTAAGGAACAACGCTGTTTCTCACCGAGAAAGAAAGATCCAGTCCTGGATTCTCAGATGGATATGAGAATCTTTCTAAAGCCATAAGAAATGTGTGTCCTGATACATTCTTTCTGTCAGGAATCGACTGTTTCACTTGTTAGCAGAAAAATGCTACTCTTTGCGAGCTGAACTTCCCGTATGGAACAACAGTGCTTTGCATCCAGAATGAGAGCTCCAGTCCTGGACTCTCTGATGCATGTGATTCACTAGCCAGAGCCATAACAATACTGTGTCCTGATGCTTTCTGTCTGACAGGAATCGACTGTTTCACTTGTTAGCAAAGCAAAGTTGCACTTTGCTCGTTGAGCTTCCCCTAAAGAACAATTGTGCTTTTCACCGTGAAAGCAAGCTCCAGCCCTGGAGTTTTAGATGCATATGATTTACTTTCCAAAACCATAACAAATATATGCCCTGATGTCTCCTGTCCGTCAGAAATCCAGAGTTCACGTGTTAGAAGAGCAAAGGTGCACTTTGCGATAGGAGCTTCCCGTACGTAACAACTGTGTTTTTCACCAAGAAAGAAAGCTCCAGACCTGCATTCTCGAATGCATATGATTCACTTATCGAAGCCATAAGAAATGTGTGTCCTTATGCTTTCTGTCTTGCAAGAATCAGCTGTTTCTCTTGTTAGCAACGAAAAGTTGTACTTTGCGAGATGAGCTTCCCTTAAGGAACAAAGTTGTTTTTCACGGAGAAAGAAAGATCCAGGCCTGGATTCTCAGATGCATATTATTCACTTATCAAAGCCATAAGAAATGTGTGTCCTTATGCCTTCTGTCTTACAAGAATCAGCTGTTTCTCTTGTTAGCAACGAAAAGTTGCACTTTGCGAGATGAGCTTCCCCTAAGGACCAACGCTGTTTCTCACCGAGAAAGAAAGATCCAATCCTGGATTCTCAGATGTATATGAGAATCTTTCTAAAGCCATAAGAAATATGTGTCCTGATACATTCTTTCTGGCAGGAATCGACTGTTTCACTTGTTAGCAGAAAAATGCTACTCTTTGCGAGCTGAACTTCCCCTAAAGAACGAATGCGCTTTGCATCCAGAAGGAGGGCTCCAGTCCTGGATTCTCTGATGCATGTGATTCACTAACCAGAGCCATAAGAATACTGTGTCCTGATGCCTTCTGTCTGACAGGAATCGACTGTTTCACTTGTTAGCAAAGCAGAGTTGCACTTTGCTATTGAGCTTCCCGTAAAGAAACAACAGTGCTTTGCACCATGAAAGCAAGCTCCAGCCCTGGAGTTTTAGATGCATATGATTTACTTTCCAAAACCATAAGAAATATGTGCCCTGATGTCTCCTGTCTGTCAGAAATCAAGAGTTTCACGTGTTAGAAGAGCAAAGGTGCACTTTGCGATAAGAGCTTCGCGTACGTAACAACTGTGTTTTTCACCAAGAAAGAAAGCTCCAGACCTGCATTCTCGAATGCATATGATTCACTTATCAAAGCCATAAGAAATGTGTGTCCTTATGCCTTCTGTCTTGCAAGAATCAACTGTTTCTCTTGTTATCAACGAAAAGTTGCACTTTGCGAGATGAGCTTCCCCTAAGGAACAAAGTTGCTTTTCACCGAGAAAGAAAGCTCCAGACCTGCATTCTCGAATGCATATGATTCACTTATCAAAGCCATAAAAAATATATGTCCTTATGCATTCTGTCTTGCAAGAATCAGCTGATTCTCTTGATAGCAACGAAAAGTTGCGCTTTGCGAGATGAGCTTCCCCTAAGGAACATGGTTGCTTTTCACCGAGAAAGAAAGATCCAGTCCTGGATTCTCAGATGCATATGAGAATCTTTCTAAAGCCATAAGAAATATGTGTCCTGATACATTCTTTCTGGCAGGAATCGACTGTTTCACTTGTTAGCAGAAAAATGCTACTCTTTGCGAGCTGAACTTCCCCTAAGGAATAACTGTGCTTTCCATCCAGAAAGAGAGCTCCAGTCCTGGATTCTCTAATGCATGTGATTCACTAACAAGAGCCATAAGAATACTGTGTCCTGATGCCTTCTGTCTGATAGGAATCGACTCTTTCACTTAGCAAATCAAAGTTGCACTTTGCTCGTTGACCTTCCCCTAAGGAACAACAGTGCTTTGCACAGTGAAAGCAAGCTCCAGCTCTGGAGTTTTAGATGCATATGATTTACTTTCCAAAACCATAAGAAATATGTGCCCTGATGTCTCCTGTCTGTCAGAAATCAAGAGTTTCACGTGTTAGAAGAGCAAAGGTGCACTTTGCGATAAGAGCTTCCCGTACGTAACAACTGTGTTTTTCACCAAGAAAGAAAGCTCCAGACCTGCATTCTCGAATGCATATGATTCACTTATCAAAGCCATAAGAAATGTGTGTCCTTATGCCTTCTGTCTTGCAAGAATCAACTGTTTCTCTTGTTATCAACGAAAAGTTGCACTTTGCGAGATGAGCTTCCCCTAAGGAACAAAGTTGCTTTTCACCGAGAAAGAAAGCTCCAGACCTGCATTCTCGAATGCATATGATTCACTTATCAAAGCCATAAAAAATATATGTCCTTATGCATTCTGTCTTGCAAGAATCAGCTGATTCTCTTGATAGCAACGAAAAGTTGCGCTTTGCGAGATGAGCTTCCCCTAAGGAACATGGTTGCTTTTCACCGAGAAAGAAAGATCCAGTCCTGGATTCTCAGATGCATATGAGAATCTTTCTAAAGCCATAAGAAATATGTGTCCTGATACATTCTTTCTGGCAGGAATCGACTGTTTCACTTGTTAGCAGAAAAATGCTACTCTTTGCGAGCTGAACTTCCCCTAAGGAATAACTGTGCTTTCCATCCAGAAAGAGAGCTTTAGTCCTGGATTCTCTAATGCATGTGATTCACTAACAAGAGCCATAAGAATACTGTGTCCTGATGCCTTCTGTCTGATAGGAATCGACTCTTTCACTTAGCAAATCAAAGTTGCACTTTGCTCGTTGACCTTCCCCTAAGGAACAACAGTGCTTTGCACAGTGAAAGCAAGCTCCAGCTCTGGAGTTTTAGATGCATATGATTTACTTTCCAAAACCATAAGAAATATGTGCCCTGATGTCTCCTGTCTGTCAGAAATCAAGAGTTTCACGTGTTAGAAGAGCAAAGGTGCACTTTGCGATAAGAGCTTCCCGTACGTAACAACTGTGTTTTTCACCAAGAAAGAAAGCTCCAGACCTGCATTCTCGAATGCATATGATTCACTTATCAAAGCCATAAGAAATGTGTGTCCTTATGCCTTCTGTCTTGCAAGAATCAACTGTTTCTCTTGTTATCAACGAAAAGTTGCGCTTTGCGAGATGAGCTTTCCCTAAGGAACAAGGTTGCTTTTCACCGAGAAAGAAAGCTCCAGACCTGCATTCTCGAATGCATATGATTCACTTATCAAAGCCATAAAAAATATATGTCCTTATGCATTCTGTCTTGCAAGAATCAGCTGATTCTCTTGATAGCAACGAAAAGTTGCGCTTTGCGAGATGAGCTTCCCCTAAGGAACATGGTTGCTTTTCACCGAGAAAGAAAGATCCAGTCCTGGATTCTCAGATGCATATGAGAATCTTTCTAAAGCCATAAGAAATATGTGTCCTGATACATTCTTTCTGGCAGGAATCGACTGTTTCACTTGTTAGCAGAAAAATGCTACTCTTTGCGAGCTGAACTTCCCCTAAGGAATAACTGTGCTTTCCATCCAGAAAGAGAGCTCCAGTCCTGGATTCTCTAATGCATGCGATTCACTAACAAGAGCCATAAGAATACTGTGTCCTGATGCCTTCTGTCTGACAGGAATCGACTGTTTCACTTGTTAGCAAAGCAAAGTTGCACTTTGCTCGTTGAGCTTCCCCTAAGGAACAACAGTGCTTTGCATCCAGAAAGAGAGCTCCAGTCCTGGATTCTCTGATGCATGTGATTCACTAACCAGAGCCATAAGAATACTGTGTCCTGATGCCTTCTGTCTGACAGGAATCGACTGTTTCACTTGTTAGCAAAGCAGAGTTGCACTTTGCTATTGAGCTTCCCGTAAAGAAACAACAGTGCTTTGCACCATGAAAGCAAGCTCCAGCCCTGGAGTTTTAGATGCATATGATTTACTTTCCAAAACCATAAGAAATATGTGCCCTGATGTCTCCTGTCTGTCAGAAATCAAGAGTTTCACGTGTTAGAAGAGCAAAGGTGCACTTTGCGATAAGAGCTTCCCGTACGTAACAACTGTGTTTTTCACCAAGAAAGAAAGCTCCAGACCTGCATTCTCGAATGCATATGATTCACTTATCAAAGCCATAAGAAATATGTGTCCTTATGCCTTCTGTCTTGCAAGAATCAACTGTTTCTCTTGTTATCAACGAAAAGTTGCACTTTGCGAGATGAGCTTCCCCTAAGGAACAAAGTTGTTTTTCACGGAGAAAGAAAGATCCAGGCCTGGATTCTCAGATGCATATTATTCACTTATCAAAGCCATAAGAAATGTGTGTCCTTATGCCTTCTGTCTTACAAGAATCAGCTGTTTCTCTTGTTAGCAACGAAAAGTTGCACTTTGCGAGATGAGCTTCCCCTAGGAACAACGCTGTTTCTCACCGAGAAAGAAAGATCCAGTCCTGGATTCACAGATGGATATGAGAATCTTTCTAAAGCCATAAGAAATGTGTGTCCTGATACATTCTTTCTGTCAGGAATCGACTGTTTCACTTGTTAGCAGAAAAATGCTACTCTTTGCGAGCTGAACTTCCCGTATGGAACAACAGTGCTTTGCATCCAGAATGAGAGCTCCAGTCCTGGATTCTCTGATGCATGTGATTCACTAGCCAGAGCCATAACAATACTGTGTCCTGATGCTTTCTGTCTGACAGGAATCGACTGTTTCACTTGTTAGCAAAGCAAAGTTGCACTTTGCTCGTTGAGCTTCCCCTAAAGAACAATTGTGCTTTTCACCGTGAAAGCAAGCTCCAGCCCTGGAGTTTTAGATGCATATGATTTACTTTCCAAAACCATAACAAATATATGCCCTGATGTCTCCTGTCCGTCAGAAATCCAGAGTTCACGTGTTAGAAGAGCAAAGGTGCACTTTGCGATAGGAGCTTCCCGTACGTAACAACTGTGTTTTTCACCAAGAAAGAAAGCTCCAGACCTGCATTCTCGAATGCATATGATTCACTTATCGAAGCCATAAGAAATGTGTGTCCTTATGCTTTCTGTCTTGCAAGAATCAGCTGTTTCTCTTGTTAGCAACGAAAAGTTGTACTTTGCGAGATGAGCTTCCCTTAAGGAACAAAGTTGTTTTTCACGGAGAAAGAAAGATCCAGGCCTGGATTCTCAGATGCATATTATTCACTTATCAAAGCCATAAGAAATGTGTGTCCTTATGCCTTCTGTCTTACAAGAATCAGCTGTTTCTCTTGTTAGCAACGAAAAGTTGCACTTTGCGAGATGAGCTTCCCCTAAGGACCAACGCTGTTTCTCACCGAGAAAGAAAGATCCAATCCTGGATTCTCAGATGTATATGAGAATCTTTCTAAAGCCATAAGAAATATGTGTCCTGATACATTCTTTCTGGCAGGAATCGACTGTTTCACTTGTTAGCAGAAAAATGCTACTCTTTGCGAGCTGAACTTCCCCTAAAGAACGAATGCGCTTTGCATCCAGAAGGAGGGCTCCAGTCCTGGATTCTCTGATGCATGTGATTCACTAACCAGAGCCATAAGAATACTGTGTCCTGATGCCTTCTGTCTGACAGGAATCGACTGTTTCACTTGTTAGCAAAGCAGAGTTGCACTTTGCTATTGAGCTTCCCGTAAAGAAACAACAGTGCTTTGCACCATGAAAGCAAGCTCCAGCCCTGGAGTTTTAGATGCATATGATTTACTTTCCAAAACCATAAGAAATATGTGCCCTGATGTCTCCTGTCTGTCAGAAATCAAGAGTTTCACGTGTTAGAAGAGCAAAGGTGCACTTTGCGATAAGAGCTTCCCCTACGTAACAACTGTGTTTTTCACCAAGAAAGAAAGCTCCAGACCTGCATTCTCGAATGCATATGATTCACTTATCAAAGCCATAAGAAATATGTGTCCTTATGCCTTCTGTCTTGCAAGAATCAACTGTTTCTCTTGTTATCAACGAAAAGTTGCACTTTGCGAGATGAGCTTCCCCTAAGGAACAAAGTTGTTTTTCACGGAGAAAGAAAGATCCAGGCCTGGATTCTCAGATGCATATTATTCACTTATCAAAGCCATAAGAAATGTGTGTCCTTATGCCTTCTGTCTTACAAGAATCAGCTGTTTCTCTTGTTAGCAACGAAAAGTTGCACTTTGCGAGATGAGCTTCCCCTAAGGACCAACGCTGTTTCTCACCGAGAAAGAAAGATCCAGTCCTGGATTCACAGATGGATATGAGAATCTTTCTAACGCCATAAGAAATGTGTGTCCTGATACATTCTTTCTGTCAGGAATCGACTGTTTCACTTGTTAGCAGAAAAATGCTACTCTTTGCGAGCTGAACTTCCCGTATGGAACAACAGTGCTTTGCATCCAGAATGAGAGCTCCAGTCCTGGATTCTCTGATGCATGTGATTCACTAGCCAGAGCCATAACAATACTGTGTCCTGATGCTTTCTGTCTGACAGGAATCGACTGTTTCACTTGTTAGCAAAGCAAAGTTGCACTTTGCTCGTTGAGCTTCCCCTAAAGAACAATTGTGCTTTTCACCGTGAAAGCAAGCTCCAGCCCTGGAGTTTTAGATGCATATGATTTACTTTCCAAAACCATAACAAATATATGCCCTGATGTCTCCTGTCCGTCAGAAATCCAGAGTTCACGTGTTAGAAGAGCAAAGGTGCACTTTGCGATAGGAGCTTCCCGTACGTAACAACTGTGTTTTTCACCAAGAAAGAAAGCTCCAGACCTGCATTCTCGAATGCATATGATTCACTTATCGAAGCCATAAGAAATGTGTGTCCTTATGCTTTCTGTCTTGCAAGAATCAGCTGTTTCTCTTGTTAGCAACGAAAAGTTGTACTTTGCGAGATGAGCTTCCCTTAAGGAACAAAGTTGTTTTTCACGGAGAAAGAAAGATCCAGGCCTGGATTCTCAGATGCATATTATTCACTTATCAAAGCCATAAGAAATGTGTGTCCTTATGCCTTCTGTCTTACAAGAATCAGCTGTTTCTCTTGTTAGCAACGAAAAGTTGCACTTTGCGAGATGAGCTTCCCCTAAGGACCAACGCTGTTTCTCACCGAGAAAGAAAGATCCAATCCTGGATTCTCAGATGTATATGAGAATCTTTCTAAAGCCATAAGAAATATGTGTCCTGATACATTCTTTCTGGCAGGAATCGACTGTTTCACTTGTTAGCAGAAAAATGCTACTCTTTGCGAGCTGAACTTCCCCTAAAGAACGAATGCGCTTTGCATCCAGAAGGAGGGCTCCAGTCCTGGATTCTCTGATGCATGTGATTCACTAACCAGAGCCATAAGAATACTGTGTCCTGATGCCTTCTGTCTGACAGGAATCGACTGTTTCACTTGTTAGCAAAGCAGAGTTGCACTTTGCTATTGAGCTTCCCGTAAAGAAACAACAGTGCTTTGCACCATGAAAGCAAGCTCCAGCCCTGGAGTTTTAGATGCATATGATTTACTTTCCAAAACCATAAGAAATATGTGCCCTGATGTCTCCTGTCTGTCAGAAATCAAGAGTTTCACGTGTTAGAAGAGCAAAGGTGCACTTTGCGATAAGAGCTTCGCGTACGTAACAACTGTGTTTTTCACCAAGAAAGAAAGCTCCAGACCTGCATTCTCGAATGCATATGATTCACTTATCAAAGCCATAAGAAATGTGTGTCCTTATGCCTTCTGTCTTGCAAGAATCAACTGTTTCTCTTGTTATCAACGAAAAGTTGCACTTTGCGAGATGAGCTTCCCCTAAGGAACAAAGTTGCTTTTCACCGAGAAAGAAAGCTCCAGACCTGCATTCTCGAATGCATATGATTCACTTATCAAAGCCATAAAAAATATATGTCCTTATGCATTCTGTCTTGCAAGAATCAGCTGATTCTCTTGATAGCAACGAAAAGTTGCGCTTTGCGAGATGAGCTTCCCCTAAGGAACATGGTTGCTTTTCACCGAGAAAGAAAGATCCAGTCCTGGATTCTCAGATGCATATGAGAATCTTTCTAAAGCCATAAGAAATATGTGTCCTGATACATTCTTTCTGGCAGGAATCGACTGTTTCACTTGTTAGCAGAAAAATGCTACTCTTTGCGAGCTGAACTTCCCCTAAGGAATAACTGTGCTTTCCATCCAGAAAGAGAGCTTTAGTCCTGGATTCTCTAATGCATGTGATTCACTAACAAGAGCCATAAGAATACTGTGTCCTGATGCCTTCTGTCTGATAGGAATCGACTCTTTCACTTAGCAAATCAAAGTTGCACTTTGCTATTGAGCTACCCGTAAAGAAACAACAGTGCTTTGCACCATGAAAGCAAGCGCCAGCCCTGGAGTTTTAGATGCATATGATTTACTTTCCAAAACCATAAGAAATATGTGCCCTGATGTCTCCTGTCTGTCAGAAATCAAGAGTTTCACGTGTTAGAAGAGCAAAGGTGCACTTTGCGATAAGAGCTTCCCGTACGTAACAACTGTGTTTTTCACCAAGAAAGAAAGCTCCAGACCTGCATTCTCGAATGCATATGATTCACTTATCAAAGCCATAAGAAATGTGTGTCCTTATGCCTTCTGTCTTGCAAGAATCAACTGTTTCTCTTGTTATCAACGAAAAGTTGCACTTTGCGAGATGAGCTTCCCCTAAGGAACAAAGTTGTTTTTCACCGAGAAAGAAAGCTCCAGACCTGCATTCTCGAATGCATATGATTCACTTATCAAAGCCATAAAAAATATATGTCCTTATGCATTCTGTCTTGCAAGAATCAGCTGATTCTCTTGATAGCAACGAAGAGTTGCGCTTTGCGAGATGAGCTTCCCCTAAGGAACATGGTTGCTTTTCACCGAGAAAGAAAGATCCAGTCCTGGATTCTCAGATGCATATGAGAATCTTTCTAAAGCCATAAGAAATATGTGTCCTGATACATTCTTTCTGGCAGGAATCGACTGTTTCACTTGTTAGCAGAAAAATGCTACTCTTTGCGAGCTGAACTTCCCCTAAGGAATAACTGTGCTTTGCATCCAGAAAGAGAGCTCCAGTCCTGGATTCTCTAATGCATGTGATTCACTAACAAGAGCCATAAGAATACTGTGTCCTGATGCCTTCTGTCTGATAGGAATCGACTCTTTCACTTAGCAAATCAAAGTTGCACTTTGCTCGTTGACCTTCCCCTAAGGAACAACAGTGCTTTGCACAGTGAAAGCAAGCTCCAGCTCTGGAGTTTTAGATGCATATGATTTACTTTCCAAAACCATAAGAAATATGTGCCCTGATGTCTCCTGTCTGTCAGAAATCAAGAGTTTCACATGTTAGAAGAGCAAAGGTGCACTTTGCGATAAGAGCTTCCCGTACGTAACAACTGTGTTTTTCACCAAGAAAGAAAGCTCCAGACCTGCATTCTCGAATGCATATGATTCACTTATCAAAGCCATAAGAAATGTGTGTCCTTATGCCTTCTGTCTTGCAAGAATCAACTGTTTCTCTTGTTATCAACGAAAAGTTGCACTTTGCGAGATGAGCTTCCCCTAAGGAACAAAGTTGCTTTTCACCGAGAAAGAAAGCTCCAGACCTGCATTCTCGAATGCATATGATTCACTTATCGAAGCCATAAAAAATATATGTCCTTATGCATTCTGTCTTGCAAGAATCAGCTGATTCTCTTGATAGCAACGAAAAGTTGCGCTTTGCGAGATGAGCTTCCCCTAAGGAACATGGTTGCTTTTCACCGAGAAAGAAAGATCCAGTCCTGGATTCTCAGATGCATATGAGAATCTTTCTAAAGCCATAAGAAATATGTGTCCTGATACATTCTTTCTGGCAGGAATCGACTGTTTCACTTGTTAGCAGAAAAATGCTACTCTTTGCGAGCTGAACTTCCCCTAAGGAATAACTGTGCTTTCCATCCAGAAAGAGAGCTCCAGTCCTGGATTCTCTAATGCATGTGATTCACTAACAAGAGCCATAAGAATACTGTGTCCTGATGCCTTCTGTCTGACAGGAATCGACTGTTTCACTTGTTAGCAAAGCAAAGTTGCACTTTGCTCGTTGAGCTTCCCCTAAGGAACAACAGTGCTTTGCATCCAGAAAGAGAGCTCCAGTCCTGGATTCTCTGATGCATGTGATTCACTAACCAGAGCCATAAGAATACTGTGTCCTGATGCCTTCTGTCTGACAGGAATCGACTGTTTCACTTGTTAGCAAAGCAGAGTTGCACTTTGCTATTGAGCTTCCCGTAAAGAAACAACAGTGCTTTGCACCATGAAAGCAAGCTCCAGCCCTGGAGTTTTAGATGCATATGATTTACTTTCCAAAACCATAAGAAATATGTGCCCTGATGTCTCCTGTCTGTCAGAAATCAAGAGTTTCACGTGTTAGAAGAGCAAAGGTGCACTTTGCGATAAGAGCTTCCCCTACGTAACAACTGTGTTTTTCACCAAGAAAGAAAGCTCCAGACCTGCATTCTCGAATGCATATGATTCACTTATCAAAGCCATAAGAAATATGTGTCCTTATGCCTTCTGTCTTGCAAGAATCAACTGTTTCTCTTGTTATCAACGAAAAGTTGCACTTTGCGAGATGAGCTTCCCCTAAGGAACAAAGTTGTTTTTCACGGAGAAAGAAAGATCCAGGCCTGGATTCTCAGATGCATATTATTCACTTATCAAAGCCATAAGAAATGTGTGTCCTTATGCCTTCTGTCTTACAAGAATCAGCTGTTTCTCTTGTTAGCAACGAAAAGTTGCACTTTGCGAGATGAGCTTCCCCTAAGGAACAACGCTGTTTCTCACCGAGAAAGAAAGATCCAGTCCTGGATTCACAGATGGATATGAGAATCTTTCTAACGCCATAAGAAATGTGTGTCCTGATACATTCTTTCTGTCAGGAATCGACTGTTTCACTTGTTAGCAGAAAAATGCTACTCTTTGCGAGCTGAACTTCCCGTATGGAACAACAGTGCTTTGCATCCAGAATGAGAGCTCCAGTCCTGGATTCTCTGATGCATGTGATTCACTAGCCAGAGCCATAACAATACTGTGTCCTGATGCTTTCTGTCTGACAGGAATCGACTGTTTCACTTGTTAGCAAAGCAAAGTTGCACTTTGCTCGTTGAGCTTCCCCTAAAGAACAATTGTGCTTTTCACCGTGAAAGCAAGCTCCAGCCCTGGAGTTTTAGATGCATATGATTTACTTTCCAAAACCATAACAAATATATGCCCTGATGTCTCCTGTCCGTCAGAAATCCAGAGTTCACGTGTTAGAAGAGCAAAGGTGCACTTTGCGATAGGAGCTTCCCGTACGTAACAACTGTGTTTTTCACCAAGAAAGAAAGCTCCAGACCTGCATTCTCGAATGCATATGATTCACTTATCGAAGCCATAAGAAATGTGTGTCCTTATGCTTTCTGTCTTGCAAGAATCAGCTGTTTCTCTTGTTAGCAACGAAAAGTTGTACTTTGCGAGATGAGCTTCCCTTAAGGAACAAAGTTGTTTTTCACGGAGAAAGAAAGATCCAGGCCTGGATTCTCAGATGCATATTATTCACTTATCAAAGCCATAAGAAATGTGTGTCCTTATGCCTTCTGTCTTACAAGAATCAGCTGTTTCTCTTGTTAGCAACGAAAAGTTGCACTTTGCGAGATGAGCTTCCCCTAAGGACCAACGCTGTTTCTCACCGAGAAAGAAAGATCCAATCCTGGATTCTCAGATGTATATGAGAATCTTTCTAAAGCCATAAGAAATATGTGTCCTGATACATTCTTTCTGGCAGGAATCGACTGTTTCACTTGTTAGCAGAAAAATGCTACTCTTTGCGAGCTGAACTTCCCCTAAAGAACGAATGCGCTTTGCATCCAGAAGGAGGGCTCCAGTCCTGGATTCTCTGATGCATGTGATTCACTAACCAGAGCCATAAGAATACTGTGTCCTGATGCCTTCTTTCTGACAGGAATCGACTGTTTCACTTGTTAGCAAAGCAGAGTTGCACTTTGCTATTGAGCTTCCCGTAAAGAAACAACAGTGCTTTGCACCATGAAAGCAAGCGCCAGCCCTGGAGTTTTAGATGCATATGATTTACTTTCCAAAACCATAAGAAATATGTGCCCTGATGTCTCCTGTCTGTCAGAAATCAAGAGTTTCACGTGTTAGAAGAGCAAAGGTGCACTTTGCGATAAGAGCTTCGCGTACGTAACTGTGTTTTTCACCAAGAAAGAAAGCTCCAGACCAGCATTCTCGAATGCATATGATTCACTTGTCAAAGCCATAAGAAATGTGTGTCCTTATGCCTTCTGTCTTGCAAGAATCAACTGTTTCTCTTGTTATCAACGAAAAGTTGCACTTTGCGAGATGAGCTTCCCCTAAGGAACAAAGTTGCTTTTCACCGAGAAAGAAAGCTCCAGACCTGCATTCTCGAATGCATATGATTCACTTATCAAAGCCATAAAAAATATATGTCCTTATGCATTCTGTCTTGCAAGAATCAGCTGATTCTCTTGATAGCAACGAAAAGTTGCGCTTTGCGAGATGAGCTTCCCCTAAGGAACATGGTTGCTTTTCACCGAGAAAGAAAGATCCAGTCCTGGATTCTCAGATGCATATGAGAATCTTTCTAAAGCCATAAGAAATATGTGTCCTGATACATTCTTTCTGGCAGGAATCGACTGTTTCACTTGTTAGCAGAAAAATGCTACTCTTTGCGAGCTGAACTTCCCCTAAGGAATAACTGTGCTTTCCATCCAGAAAGAGAGCTCCAGTCCTGGATTCTCTAATGCATGTGATTCACTAACAAGAGCCATAAGAATACTGTGTCCTGATGCCTTCTGTCTGATAGGAATCGACTCTTTCACTTAGCAAATCAAAGTTGCACTTTGCTCGTTGACCTTCCCCTAAGGAACAACAGTGCTTTGCACAGTGAAAGCAAGCTCCAGCTCTGGAGTTTTAGATGCATATGATTTACTTTCCAAAACCATAAGAAATATGTGCCCTGATGTCTCCTGTCTGTCAGAAATCAAGAGTTTCACGTGTTAGAAGAGCAAAGGTGCACTTTGCGATAAGAGCTTCCCGTACGTAACAACTGTGTTTTTCACCAAGAAAGAAAGCTCCAGACCTGCATTCTCGAATGCATATGATTCACTTATCAAAGCCATAAGAAATGTGTGTCCTTATGCCTTCTGTCTTGCAAGAATCAACTGTTTCTCTTGTTATCAACGAAAAGTTGCACTTTGCGAGATGAGCTTCCCCTAAGGAACAAAGTTGCTTTTCACCGAGAAAGAAAGCTCCAGACCTGCATTCTCGAATGCATATGATTCACTTATCAAAGCCATAAAAAATATATGTCCTTATGCATTCTGTCTTGCAAGAATCAGCTGATTCTCTTGATAGCAACGAAAAGTTGCGCTTTGCGAGATGAGCTTCCCCTAAGGAACATGGTTGCTTTTCACCGAGAAAGAAAGATCCAGTCCTGGATTCTCAGATGCATATGAGAATCTTTCTAAAGCCATAAGAAATATGTGTCCTGATACATTCTTTCTGGCAGGAATCGACTGTTTCACTTGTTAGCAGAAAAATGCTACTCTTTGCGAGCTGAACTTCCCCTAAGGAATAACTGTGCTTTCCATCCAGAAAGAGAGCTTTAGTCCTGGATTCTCTAATGCATGTGATTCACTAACAAGAGCCATAAGAATACTGTGTCCTGATGCCTTCTGTCTGATAGGAATCGACTCTTTCACTTAGCAAATCAAAGTTGCACTTTGCTATTGAGCTTCCCGTAAAGAAACAACAGTGCTTTGCACCATGAAAGCAAGCGCCAGCCCTGGAGTTTTAGATGCATATGATTTACTTTCCAAAACCATAAGAAATATGTGCCCTGATGTCTCCTGTCTGTCAGAAATCAAGAGTTTCACGTGTTAGAAGAGCAAAGGTGCACTTTGCGATAAGAGCTTCCCGTACGTAACAACTGTGTTTTTCACCAAGAAAGAAAGCTCCAGACCTGCATTCTCGAATGCATATGATTCACTTATCAAAGCCATAAGAAATGTGTGTCCTTATGCCTTCTGTCTTGCAAGAATCAACTGTTTCTCTTGTTATCAACGAAAAGTTGCACTTTGCGAGATGAGCTTCCCCTAAGGAACAAAGTTGTTTTTCACCGAGAAAGAAAGCTCCAGACCTGCATTCTCGAATGCATATGATTCACTTATCAAAGCCATAAAAAATATATGTCCTTATGCATTCTGTCTTGCAAGAATCAGCTGATTCTCTTGATAGCAACGAAGAGTTGCGCTTTGCGAGATGAGCTTCCCCTAAGGAACATGGTTGCTTTTCACCGAGAAAGAAAGATCCAGTCCTGGATTCTCAGATGCATATGAGAATCTTTCTAAAGCCATAAGAAATATGTGTCCTGATACATTCTTTCTGGCAGGAATCGACTGTTTCACTTGTTAGCAGAAAAATGCTACTCTTTGCGAGCTGAACTTCCCCTAAGGAATAACTGTGCTTTGCATCCAGAAAGAGAGCTCCAGTCCTGGATTCTCTAATGCATGTGATTCACTAACAAGAGCCATAAGAATACTGTGTCCTGATGCCTTCTGTCTGATAGGAATCGACTCTTTCACTTAGCAAATCAAAGTTGCACTTTGCTCGTTGACCTTCCCCTAAGGAACAACAGTGCTTTGCACAGTGAAAGCAAGCTCCAGCTCTGGAGTTTTAGATGCATATGATTTACTTTCCAAAACCATAAGAAATATGTGCCCTGATGTCTCCTGTCTGTCAGAAATCAAGAGTTTCACGTGTTAGAAGAGCAAAGGTGCACTTTGCGATAAGAGCTTCCCGTACGTAACAACTGTGTTTTTCACCAAGAAAGAAAGCTCCAGACCTGCATTCTCGAATGCATATGATTCACTTATCAAAGCCATAAGAAATGTGTGTCCTTATGCCTTCTGTCTTGCAAGAATCAACTGTTTCTCTTGTTATCAACGAAAAGTTGCACTTTGCGAGATGAGCTTCCCCTAAGGAACAAAGTTGCTTTTCACCGAGAAAGAAAGCTCCAGACCTGCATTCTCGAATGCATATGATTCACTTATCGAAGCCATAAAAAATATATGTCCTTATGCATTCTGTCTTGCAAGAATCAGCTGATTCTCTTGATAGCAACGAAAAGTTGCGCTTTGCGAGATGAGCTTCCCCTAAGGAACATGGTTGCTTTTCACCGAGAAAGAAAGATCCAGTCCTGGATTCTCAGATGCATATGAGAATCTTTCTAAAGCCATAGGAAATATGTGTCCTGATACATTCTTTCTGGCAGGAATCGACTGTTTCACTTGTTAGCAGAAAAATGCTACTCTTTGCGAGCTGAACTTCCCCTAAGGAATAACTGCGCTTTCCATCCAGAAAGAGAGCTCCAGTCCTGGATTCTCTAATGCATGTGATTCACTAACAAGAGCCATAAGAATACTGTGTCCTGATGCCTTCTGTCTGACAGGAATCGACTGTTTCACTTGTTAGCAAAGCAAAGTTGCACTTTGCTCGTTGAGCTTCCCCTAAGGAACAACAGTGCTTTGCATCCAGAAAGAGAGCTCCAGTCCTGGATTCTCTGATGCATGTGATTCACTAACCAGAGCCATAAGAATACTGTGTCCTGATGCCTTCTGTCTGACAGGAATCGACTGTTTCACTTGTTAGCAAAGCAGAGTTGCACTTTGCTATTGAGCTTCCCGTATAGAAACAACAGTGCTTTGCACCATGAAACAAGCTCCAGCCCTGGAGTTTTAGATGCATATGATTTACTTTCCAAAACCATAAGAAATATGTGCCCTGATGTCTCCTGTCTGTCAGAAATCAAGAGTTTCACGTGTTAGAAGAGCAAAGGTGCACTTTGCGATAAGAGCTTCCCGTACGTAACAACTGTGTTTTTCACCAAGAAAGAAAGCTCCAGACCTGCATTCTCGAATGCATATGATTCACTTATCAAAGCCATAAGAAATATGTGTCCTTATGCCTTCTGTCTTGCAAGAATCAACTGTTTCTCTTGTTATCAACGAAAAGTTGCACTTTGCGAGATGAGCTTCCCCTAAGGAACAACGCTGTTTCTCACCGAGAAAGAAAGATCCAGTCCTGGATTCTCAGATGGATATGAGAATCTTTCTAAAGCCATAAGAAATGTGTGTCCTGATACATTCTTTCTGTCAGGAATCGACTGTTTCACTTGTTAGCAGAAAAATGCTACTCTTTGCGAGCTGAACTTCCCGTATGGAACAACAGTGCTTTGCATCCAGAATGAGAGCTCCAGTCCTGGATTCTCTGATGCATGTGATTCACTAGCCAGAGCCATAACAATACTGTGTCCTGATGCTTTCTGTCTGACAGGAATCGACTGTTTCACTTGTTAGCAAAGCAAAGTTGCACTTTGCTCGTTGACCTTCCCCTAAAGAACAATTGTGCTTTGCACCATGAAAGCAAGCTCCAGCCCTGGAGTTTTAGATGCATATGATTTACTTTCCAAAACCATAAGAAATATGTGCCCTGATGTCTCCTGTCTGTCAGAAATCAAGAGTTTCACGTGTTAGAAGAGCAAAGGTGCACTTTGCGATAAGAGCTTCGCGTACGTAACAACTGTGTTTTTCACCAAGAAAGAAAGCTCCAGACCTGCATTCTCGAATGCATATGATTCACTTATCAAAGCCATAAGAAATGTGTGTCCTTATGCCTTCTGTCTTGCAAGAATCAACTGTTTCTCTTGTTATCAACGAAAAGTTGCACTTTGCGAGATGAGCTTCCCCTAAGGAACAAAGTTGCTTTTCACCGAGAAAGAAAGCTCCAGACCTGCATTCTCGAATGCATATGATTCACTTATCAAAGCCATAAAAAATATATGTCCTTATGCATTCTGTCTTGCAAGAATCAGCTGATTCTCTTGATAGCAACGAAGAGTTGCGCTTTGCGAGATGAGCTTCCCCTAAGGAACATGGTTGCTTTTCACCGAGAAAGAAAGATCCAGTCCTGGATTCTCAGATGCATATGAGAATCTTTCTAAAGCCATAAGAAATATGTGTCCTGATACATTCTTTCTGGCAGGAATCGACTGTTTCACTTGTTAGCAGAAAAATGCTACTCTTTGCGAGCTGAACTTCCCCTAAGGAATAACTGTGCTTTCCATCCAGAAAGAGAGCTTTAGTCCTGGATTCTCTAATGCATGTGATTCACTAACAAGAGCCATAAGAATACTGTGTCCTGATGCCTTCTGTCTGATAGGAATCGACTCTTTCACTTAGCAAATCAAAGTTGCACTTTGCTCGTTGACCTTCCCCTAAGGAACAACAGTGCTTTGCACAGTGAAAGCAAGCTCCAGCTCTGGAGTTTTAGATGCATATGATTTACTTTCCAAAACCATAAGAAATATGTGCCCTGATGTCTCCTGTCTGTCAGAAATCAAGAGTTTCACGTGTTAGAAGAGCAAAGGTGCACTTTGCGATAAGAGCTTCCCGTACGTAACAACTGTGTTTTTCACCAAGAAAGAAAGCTCCAGACCTGCATTCTCGAATGCATATGATTCACTTATCAAAGCCATAAGAAATGTGTGTCCTTATGCCTTCTGTCTTGCAAGAATCAACTGTTTCTCTTGTTATCAACGAAAAGTTGCACTTTGCGAGATGAGCTTCCCCTAAGGAACAAAGTTGCTTTTCACCGAGAAAGAAAGCTCCAGACCTGCATTCTCGAATGCATATGATTCACTTATCAAAGCCATAAAAAATATATGTCCTTATGCATTCTGTCTTGCAAGAATCAGCCGATTCTCTTGATAGCAACGAAAAGTTGCGCTTTGCGAGATGAGCTTCCCCTAAGGAACATGGTTGCTTTTCACCGAGAAAGAAAGATCCAGTCCTGGATTCTCAGATGCATATGAGAATCTTTCTAAAGCCATAAGAAATATGTGTCCTGATACATTCTTTCTGGCAGGAATCGACTGTTTCACTTGTTAGCAGAAAAATGCTACTCTTTGCGAGCTGAACTTCCCCTAAAGAACGAATGCGCTTTGCATCCAGAAGGAGGGCTCCAGTCCTGGATTCTCTGATGCATGTGATTCACTAACAAGAGCCATAAGAATACTGTGTCCTGATGCCTTCTGTCTGACAGGAATCGACTGTTTCACTTGTTAGCAAAGCAAAGTTGCACTTTGCTCGTTGAGCTTCCCCTAAGGAACAACAGTGCTTTGCATCCAGAAAGAGAGCTCCAGTCCTGGATTCTCTGATGCATGTGATTCACTAACCAGAGCCATAAGAATACTGTGTCCTGATGCCTTCTGTCTGACAGGAATCGACTGTTTCACTTGTTAGCAAAGCAGAGTTGCACTTTGCTATTGAGCTTCCCGTAAAGAAACAACAGTGCTTTGCACCATGAAAGCAAGCTCCAGCCCTGGAGTTTTAGATGCATATGATTTACTTTCCAAAACCATAAGAAATATGTGCCCTGATGTCTCCTGTCTGTCAGAAATCAAGAGTTTCACGTGTTAGAAGAGCAAAGGTGCACTTTGCGATAAGAGCTTCCCGTACGTAACAACTGTGTTTTTCACCAAGAAAGAAAGCTCCAGACCTGCATTCTCGAATGCATATGATTCACTTATCAAAGCCATAAGAAATATGTGTCCTTATGCCTTCTGTCTTGCAAGAATCAACTGTTTCTCTTGTTATCAACGAAAAGTTGCACTTTGCGAGATGAGCTTCCCCTAAGGAACAAAGTTGTTTTTCACGGAGAAAGAAAGATCCAGGCCTGGATTCTCAGATGCATATTATTCACTTATCAAAGCCATAAGAAATGTGTGTCCTTATGCCTTCTGTCTTACAAGAATCAGCTGTTTCTCTTGTTAGCAACGAAAAGTTGCACTTTGCGAGATGAGCTTCCCCTAAGGAACAACGCTGTTTCTCACCGAGAAAGAAAGATCCAGTCCTGGATTCACAGATGGATATGAGAATCTTTCTAAAGCCATAAGAAATGTGTGTCCTGATACATTCTTTCTGTCAGGAATCGACTGTTTCACTTGTTAGCAGAAAAATGCTACTCTTTGCGAGCTGAACTTCCCGTATGGAACAACAGTGCTTTGCATCCAGAATGAGAGCTCCAGTCCTGGATTCTCTGATGCATGTGATTCACTAGCCAGAGCCATAACAATACTGTGTCCTGATGCTTTCTGTCTGACAGGAATCGACTGTTTCACTTGTTAGCAAAGCAAAGTTGCACTTTGCTCGTTGAGCTTCCCCTAAAGAACAATTGTGCTTTTCACCGTGAAAGCAAGCTCCAGCCCTGGAGTTTTAGATGCATATGATTTACTTTCCAAAACCATAACAAATATATGCCCTGATGTCTCCTGTCCGTCAGAAATCCAGAGTTCACGTGTTAGAAGAGCAAAGGTGCACTTTGCGATAGGAGCTTCCCGTACGTAACAACTGTGTTTTTCACCAAGAAAGAAAGCTCCAGACCTGCACTCTCGAATGCATATGATTCACTTATCGAAGCCATAAGAAATGTGTGTCCTTATGCTTTCTGTCTTGCAAGAATCAGCTGTTTCTCTTGTTAGCAACGAAAAGTTGTACTTTGCGAGATGAGCTTCCCTTAAGGAACAAAGTTGTTTTTCACGGAGAAAGAAAGATCCAGGCCTGGATTCTCAGATGCATATTATTCACTTATCAAAGCCATAAGAAATGTGTGTCCTTATGCCTTCTGTCTTACAAGAATCAGCTGTTTCTCTTGTTAGCAACGAAAAGTTGCACTTTGCGAGATGAGCTTCCCCTAAGGACCAACGCTGTTTCTCACCGAGAAAGAAAGATCCAATCCTGGATTCTCAGATGTATATGAGAATCTTTCTAAAGCCATAAGAAATATGTGTCCTGATACATTCTTTCTGGCAGGAATCGACTGTTTCACTTGTTAGCAGAAAAATGCTACTCTTTGCGAGCTGAACTTCCCCTAAAGAACGAATGCGCTTTGCATCCAGAAGGAGGGCTCCAGTCCTGGATTCTCTGATGCATGTGATTCACTAACCAGAGCCATAAGAATACTGTGTCCTGATGCCTTCTGTCTGACAGGAATCGACTGTTTCACTTGTTAGCAAAGCAGAGTTGCACTTTGCTATTGAGCTTCCCGTAAAGAAACAACAGTGCTTTGCACCATGAAAGCAAGCTCCAGCCCTGGAGTTTTAGATGCATATGATTTACTTTCCAAAACCATAAGAAATATGTGCCCTGATGTCTCCTGTCTGTCAGAAATCAAGAGTTTCACGTGTTAGAAGAGCAAAGGTGCACTTTGCGATAAGAGCTTCGCGTACGTAACAACTGTGTTTTTCACCAAGAAAGAAAGCTCCAGACCTGCATTCTCGAATGCATATGATTCACTTATCAAAGCCATAAGAAATGTGTGTCCTTATGCCTTCTGTCTTGCAAGAATCAACTGTTTCTCTTGTTATCAACGAAAAGTTGCACTTTGCGAGATGAGCTTCCCCTAAGGAACAAAGTTGCTTTTCACCGAGAAAGAAAGCTCCAGACCTGCATTCTCGAATGCATATGATTCACTTATCAAAGCCATAAAAAATATATGTCCTTATGCATTCTGTCTTGCAAGAATCAGCTGATTCTCTTGATAGCAACGAAAAGTTGCGCTTTGCGAGATGAGCTTCCCCTAAGGAACATGGTTGCTTTTCACCGAGAAAGAAAGATCCAGTCCTGGATTCTCAGATGCATATGAGAATCTTTCTAAAGCCATAAGAAATATGTGTCCTGATACATTCTTTCTGGCAGGAATCGACTGTTTCACTTGTTAGCAGAAAAATGCTACTCTTTGCGAGCTGAACTTCCCCTAAGGAATAACTGTGCTTTCCATCCAGAAAGAGAGCTCCAGTCCTGGATTCTCTAATGCATGTGATTCACTAACAAGAGCCATAAGAATACTGTGTCCTGATGCCTTCTGTCTGATAGGAATCGACTCTTTCACTTAGCAAATCAAAGTTGCACTTTGCTCGTTGACCTTCCCCTAAGGAACAACAGTGCTTTGCACAGTGAAAGCAAGCTCCAGCTCTGGAGTTTTAGATGCATATGATTTACTTTCCAAAACCATAAGAAATATGTGCCCTGATGTCTCCTGTCTGTCAGAAATCAAGAGTTTCACGTGTTAGAAGAGCAAAGGTGCACTTTGCGATAAGAGCTTCCCGTACGTAACAACTGTGTTTTTCACCAAGAAAGAAAGCTCCAGACCTGCATTCTCGAATGCATATGATTCACTTATCAAAGCCATAAGAAATGTGTGTCCTTATGCCTTCTGTCTTGCAAGAATCAACTGTTTCTCTTGTTATCAACGAAAAGTTGCACTTTGCGAGATGAGCTTCCCCTAAGGAACAAAGTTGCTTTTCACCGAGAAAGAAAGCTCCAGACCTGCATTCTCGAATGCATATGATTCACTTATCAAAGCCATAAAAAATATATGTCCTTATGCATTCTGTCTTGCAAGAATCAGCTGATTCTCTTGATAGCAACGAAAAGTTGCGCTTTGCGAGATGAGCTTCCCCTAAGGAACATGGTTGCTTTTCACCGAGAAAGAAAGATCCAGTCCTGGATTCTCAGATGCATATGAGAATCTTTCTAAAGCCATAAGAAATATGTGTCCTGATACATTCTTTCTGGCAGGAATCGACTGTTTCACTTGTTAGCAGAAAAATGCTACTCTTTGCGAGCTGAACTTCCCCTAAGGAATAACTGTGCTTTCCATCCAGAAAGAGAGCTTTAGTCCTGGATTCTCTAATGCATGTGATTCACTAACAAGAGCCATAAGAATACTGTGTCCTGATGCCTTCTGTCTGATAGGAATCGACTCTTTCACTTAGCAAATCAAAGTTGCACTTTGCTCGTTGACCTTCCCCTAAGGAACAACAGTGCTTTGCACAGTGAAAGCAAGCTCCAGCTCTGGAGTTTTAGATGCATATGATTTACTTTCCAAAACCATAAGAAATATGTGCCCTGATGTCTCCTGTCTGTCAGAAATCAAGAGTTTCACGTGTTAGAAGAGCAAAGGTGCACTTTGCGATAAGAGCTTCCCGTACGTAACAACTGTGTTTTTCACCAAGAAAGAAAGCTCCAGACCTGCATTCTCGAATGCATATGATTCACTTATCAAAGCCATAAGAAATGTGTGTCCTTATGCCTTCTGTCTTGCAAGAATCAACTGTTTCTCTTGTTATCAACGAAAAGTTGCACTTTGCGAGATGAGCTTCCCCTAAGGAACAAAGTTGCTTTTCACCGAGAAAGAAAGCTCCAGACCTGCATTCTCGAATGCATATGATTCACTTATCAAAGCCATAAAAAATATATGTCCTTATGCATTCTGTCTTGCAAGAATCAGCTGATTCTCTTGATAGCAACGAAAAGTTGCGCTTTGCGAGATGAGCTTCCCCTAAGGAACATGGTTGCTTTTCACCGAGAAAGAAAGATCCAGTCCTGGATTCTCAGATGCATATGAGAATCTTTCTAAAGCCATAAGAAATATGTGTCCTGATACATTCTTTCTGGCAGGAATCGACTGTTTCACTTGTTAGCAGAAAAATGCTACTCTTTGCGAGCTGAACTTCCCCTAAGGAATAACTGTGCTTTCCATCCAGAAAGAGAGCTCCAGTCCTGGATTCTCTAATGCATGCGATTCACTAACAAGAGCCATAAGAATACTGTGTCCTGATGCCTTCTGTCTGACAGGAATCGACTGTTTCACTTGTTAGCAAAGCAAAGTTGCACTTTGCTCGTTGAGCTTCCCCTAAGGAACAACAGTGCTTTGCATCCAGAAAGAGAGCTCCAGTCCTGGATTCTCTGATGCATGTGATTCACTAACCAGAGCCATAAGAATACTGTGTCCTGATGCCTTCTGTCTGACAGGAATCGACTGTTTCACTTGTTAGCAAAGCAGAGTTGCACTTTGCTATTGAGCTTCCCGTAAAGAAACAACAGTGCTTTGCACCATGAAAGCAAGCTCCAGCCCTGGAGTTTTAGATGCATATGATTTACTTTCCAAAACCATAAGAAATATGTGCCCTGATGTCTCCTGTCTGTCAGAAATCAAGAGTTTCACGTGTTAGAAGAGCAAAGGTGCACTTTGCGATAAGAGCTTCCCCTACGTAACAACTGTGTTTTTCACCAAGAAAGAAAGCTCCAGACCTGCATTCTCGAATGCATATGATTCACTTATCAAAGCCATAAGAAATATGTGTCCTTATGCCTTCTGTCTTGCAAGAATCAACTGTTTCTCTTGTTATCAACGAAAAGTTGCACTTTGCGAGATGAGCTTCCCCTAAGGAACAAAGTTGTTTTTCACGGAGAAAGAAAGATCCAGGCCTGGATTCTCAGATGCATATTATTCACTTATCAAAGCCATAAGAAATGTGTGTCCTTATGCCTTCTGTCTTACAAGAATCAGCTGTTTCTCTTGTTAGCAACGAAAAGTTGCACTTTGCGAGATGAGCTTCCCCTAAGGAACAACGCTGTTTCTCACCGAGAAAGAAAGATCCAGTCCTGGATTCACAGATGGATATGAGAATCTTTCTAAAGCCATAAGAAATGTGTGTCCTGATACATTCTTTCTGTCAGGAATCGACTGTTTCACTTGTTAGCAGAAAAATGCTACTCTTTGCGAGCTGAACTTCCCGTATGGAACAACAGTGCTTTGCATCCAGAATGAGAGCTCCAGTCCTGGATTCTCTGATGCATGTGATTCACTAGCCAGAGCCATAACAATACTGTGTCCTGATGCTTTCTGTCTGACAGGAATCGACTGTTTCACTTGTTAGCAAAGCAAAGTTGCACTTTGCTCGTTGAGCTTCCCCTAAAGAACAATTGTGCTTTTCACCGTGAAAGCAAGCTCCAGCCCTGGAGTTTTAGATGCATATGATTTACTTTCCAAAACCATAACAAATATATGCCCTGATGTCTCCTGTCCGTCAGAAATCCAGAGTTCACGTGTTAGAAGAGCAAAGGTGCACTTTGCGATAGGAGCTTCCCGTACGTAACAACTGTGTTTTTCACCAAGAAAGAAAGCTCCAGACCTGCATTCTCGAATGCATATGATTCACTTATCGAAGCCATAAGAAATGTGTGTCCTTATGCTTTCTGTCTTGCAAGAATCAGCTGTTTCTCTTGTTAGCAACGAAAAGTTGTACTTTGCGAGATGAGCTTCCCTTAAGGAACAAAGTTGTTTTTCACGGAGAAAGAAAGATCCAGGCCTGGATTCTCAGATGCATATTATTCACTTATCAAAGCCATAAGAAATGTGTGTCCTTATGCCTTCTGTCTTACAAGAATCAGCTGATTCTCTTGATAGCAACGAAAAGTTGCGCTTTGCGAGATGAGCTTCCCCTAAGGAACATGGTTGCTTTTCACCGAGAAAGAAAGATCCAGTCCTGGATTCTCAGATGCATATGAGAATCTTTCTAAAGCCATAAGAAATATGTGTCCTGATACATTCTTTCTGGCAGGAATCGACTGTTTCACTTGTTAGCAGAAAAATGCTACTCTTTGCGAGCTGAACTTCCCCTAAGGAATAACTGTGCTTTCCATCCAGAAAGAGAGCTTTAGTCCTGGATTCTCTAATGCATGTGATTCACTAACAAGAGCCATAAGAATACTGTGTCCTGATGCCTTCTGTCTGATAGGAATCGACTCTTTCACTTAGCAAATCAAAGTTGCACTTTGCTCGTTGACCTTCCCCTAAGGAACAACAGTGCTTTGCACAGTGAAAGCAAGCTCCAGCTCTGGAGTTTTAGATGCATATGATTTACTTTCCAAAACCATAAGAAATATGTGCCCTGATGTCTCCTGTCTGTCAGAAATCAAGAGTTTCACGTGTTAGAAGAGCAAAGGTGCACTTTGCGATAAGAGCTTCCCGTACGTAACAACTGTGTTTTTCACCAAGAAAGAAAGCTCCAGACCTGCATTCTCGAATGCATATGATTCACTTATCAAAGCCATAAGAAATGTGTGTCCTTATGCCTTCTGTCTTGCAAGAATCAACTGTTTCTCTTGTTATCAACGAAAAGTTGCACTTTGCGAGATGAGCTTCCCCTAAGGAACAAAGTTGCTTTTCACCGAGAAAGAAAGCTCCAGACCTGCATTCTCGAATGCATATGATTCACTTATCAAAGCCATAAAAAATATATGTCCTTATGCATTCTGTCTTGCAAGAATCAGCTGATTCTCTTGATAGCAACGAAAAGTTGCGCTTTGCGAGATGAGCTTCCCCTAAGGAACATGGTTGCTTTTCACCGAGAAAGAAAGATCCAGTCCTGGATTCTCAGATGCATATGAGAATCTTTCTAAAGCCATAAGAAATATGTGTCCTGATACATTCTTTCTGGCAGGAATCGACTGTTTCACTTGTTAGCAGAAAAATGCTACTCTTTGCGAGCTGAACTTCCCCTAAGGAATAACTGTGCTTTCCATCCAGAAAGAGAGCTTTAGTCCTGGATTCTCTAATGCATGTGATTCACTAACAAGAGCCATAAGAATACTGTGTCCTGATGCCTTCTGTCTGATAGGAATCGACTCTTTCACTTAGCAAATCAAAGTTGCACTTTGCTCGTTGACCTTCCCCTAAGGAACAACAGTGCTTTGCACAGTGAAAGCAAGCTCCAGCTCTGGAGTTTTAGATGCATATGATTTACTTTCCAAAACCATAAGAAATATGTGCCCTGATGTCTCCTGTCTGTCAGAAATCAAGAGTTTCACGTGTTAGAAGAGCAAAGGTGCACTTTGCGATAAGAGCTTCCCGTACGTAACAACTGTGTTTTTCACCAAGAAAGAAAGCTCCAGACCTGCATTCTCGAATGCATATGATTCACTTATCAAAGCCATAAGAAATGTGTGTCCTTATGCCTTCTGTCTTGCAAGAATCAACTGTTTCTCTTGTTATCAACGAAAAGTTGCACTTTGCGAGATGAGCTTCCCCTAAGGAACAAAGTTGCTTTTCACCGAGAAAGAAAGCTCCAGACCTGCATTCTCGAATGCATATGATTCACTTATCAAAGCCATAAAAAATATATGTCCTTATGCATTCTGTCTTGCAAGAATCAGCTGATTCTCTTGATAGCAACGAAAAGTTGCGCTTTGCGAGATGAGCTTCCCCTAAGGAACATGGTTGCTTTTCACCGAGAAAGAAAGATCCAGTCCTGGATTCTCAGATGCATATGAGAATCTTTCTAAAGCCATAAGAAATATGTGTCCTGATACATTCTTTCTGGCAGGAATCGACTGTTTCACTTGTTAGCAGAAAAATGCTACTCTTTGCGAGCTGAACTTCCCCTAAGGAATAACTGTGCTTTCCATCCAGAAAGAGAGCTCCAGTCCTGGATTCTCTAATGCATGCGATTCACTAACAAGAGCCATAAGAATACTGTGTCCTGATGCCTTCTGTCTGACAGGAATCGACTGTTTCACTTGTTAGCAAAGCAAAGTTGCACTTTGCTCGTTGAGCTTCCCCTAAGGAACAACAGTGCTTTGCATCCAGAAAGAGAGCTCCAGTCCTGGATTCTCTGATGCATGTGATTCACTAACCAGAGCCATAAGAATACTGTGTCCTGATGCCTTCTGTCTGACAGGAATCGACTGTTTCACTTGTTAGCAAAGCAGAGTTGCACTTTGCTATTGAGCTTCCCGTAAAGAAACAACAGTGCTTTGCACCATGAAAGCAAGCTCCAGCCCTGGAGTTTTAGATGCATATGATTTACTTTCCAAAACCATAAGAAATATGTGCCCTGATGTCTCCTGTCTGTCAGAAATCAAGAGTTTCACGTGTTAGAAGAGCAAAGGTGCACTTTGCGATAAGAGCTTCCCCTACGTAACAACTGTGTTTTTCACCAAGAAAGAAAGCTCCAGACCTGCATTCTCGAATGCATATGATTCACTTATCAAAGCCATAAGAAATATGTGTCCTTATGCCTTCTGTCTTGCAAGAATCAACTGTTTCTCTTGTTATCAACGAAAAGTTGCACTTTGCGAGATGAGCTTCCCCTAAGGAACAAAGTTGTTTTTCACGGAGAAAGAAAGATCCAGGCCTGGATTCTCAGATGCATATTATTCACTTATCAAAGCCATAAGAAATGTGTGTCCTTATGCCTTCTGTCTTACAAGAATCAGCTGTTTCTCTTGTTAGCAACGAAAAGTTGCACTTTGCGAGATGAGCTTCCCCTAAGGAACAACGCTGTTTCTCACCGAGAAAGAAAGATCCAGTCCTGGATTCACAGATGGATATGAGAATCTTTCTAAAGCCATAAGAAATGTGTGTCCTGATACATTCTTTCTGTCAGGAATCGACTGTTTCACTTGTTAGCAGAAAAATGCTACTCTTTGCGAGCTGAACTTCCCGTATGGAACAACAGTGCTTTGCATCCAGAATGAGAGCTCCAGTCCTGGATTCTCTGATGCATGTGATTCACTAGCCAGAGCCATAACAATACTGTGTCCTGATGCTTTCTGTCTGACAGGAATCGACTGTTTCACTTGTTAGCAAAGCAAAGTTGCACTTTGCTCGTTGAGCTTCCCCTAAAGAACAATTGTGCTTTTCACCGTGAAAGCAAGCTCCAGCCCTGGAGTTTTAGATGCATATGATTTACTTTCCAAAACCATAACAAATATATGCCCTGATGTCTCCTGTCCGTCAGAAATCCAGAGTTCACGTGTTAGAAGAGCAAAGGTGCACTTTGCGATAGGAGCTTCCCGTACGTAACAACTGTGTTTTTCACCAAGAAAGAAAGCTCCAGACCTGCATTCTCGAATGCATATGATTCACTTATCGAAGCCATAAGAAATGTGTGTCCTTATGCTTTCTGTCTTGCAAGAATCAGCTGTTTCTCTTGTTAGCAACGAAAAGTTGTACTTTGCGAGATGAGCTTCCCTTAAGGAACAAAGTTGTTTTTCACGGAGAAAGAAAGATCCAGGCCTGGATTCTCAGATGCATATTATTCACTTATCAAAGCCATAAGAAATGTGTGTCCTTATGCCTTCTGTCTTACAAGAATCAGCTGATTCTCTTGATAGCAACGAAAAGTTGCGCTTTGCGAGATGAGCTTCCCCTAAGGAACATGGTTGCTTTTCACCGAGAAAGAAAGATCCAGTCCTGGATTCTCAGATGCATATGAGAATCTTTCTAAAGCCATAAGAAATATGTGTCCTGATACATTCTTTCTGGCAGGAATCGACTGTTTCACTTGTTAGCAGAAAAATGCTACTCTTTGCGAGCTGAACTTCCCCTAAGGAATAACTGTGCTTTCCATCCAGAAAGAGAGCTTTAGTCCTGGATTCTCTAATGCATGTGATTCACTAACAAGAGCCATAAGAATACTGTGTCCTGATGCCTTCTGTCTGATAGGAATCGACTCTTTCACTTAGCAAATCAAAGTTGCACTTTGCTCGTTGACCTTCCCCTAAGGAACAACAGTGCTTTGCACAGTGAAAGCAAGCTCCAGCTCTGGAGTTTTAGATGCATATGATTTACTTTCCAAAACCATAAGAAATATGTGCCCTGATGTCTCCTGTCTGTCAGAAATCAAGAGTTTCACGTGTTAGAAGAGCAAAGGTGCACTTTGCGATAAGAGCTTCCCGTACGTAACAACTGTGTTTTTCACCAAGAAAGAAAGCTCCAGACCTGCATTCTCGAATGCATATGATTCACTTATCAAAGCCATAAGAAATGTGTGTCCTTATGCCTTCTGTCTTGCAAGAATCAACTGTTTCTCTTGTTATCAACGAAAAGTTGCACTTTGCGAGATGAGCTTCCCCTAAGGAACAAAGTTGCTTTTCACCGAGAAAGAAAGCTCCAGACCTGCATTCTCGAATGCATATGATTCACTTATCAAAGCCATAAAAAATATATGTCCTTATGCATTCTGTCTTGCAAGAATCAGCTGATTCTCTTGATAGCAACGAAAAGTTGCGCTTTGCGAGATGAGCTTCCCCTAAGGAACATGGTTGCTTTTCACCGAGAAAGAAAGATCCAGTCCTGGATTCTCAGATGCATATGAGAATCTTTCTAAAGCCATAAGAAATATGTGTCCTGATACATTCTTTCTGGCAGGAATCGACTGTTTCACTTGTTAGCAGAAAAATGCTACTCTTTGCGAGCTGAACTTCCCCTAAGGAATAACTGTGCTTTCCATCCAGAAAGAGAGCTCCAGTCCTGGATTCTCTAATGCATGCGATTCACTAACAAGAGCCATAAGAATACTGTGTCCTGATGCCTTCTGTCTGACAGGAATCGACTGTTTCACTTGTTAGCAAAGCAAAGTTGCACTTTGCTCGTTGAGCTTCCCCTAAGGAACAACAGTGCTTTGCATCCAGAAAGAGAGCTCCAGTCCTGGATTCTCTGATGCATGTGATTCACTAACCAGAGCCATAAGAATACTGTGTCCTGATGCCTTCTGTCTGACAGGAATCGACTGTTTCACTTGTTAGCAAAGCAGAGTTGCACTTTGCTATTGAGCTTCCCGTAAAGAAACAACAGTGCTTTGCACCATGAAAGCAAGCTCCAGCCCTGGAGTTTTAGATGCATATGATTTACTTTCCAAAACCATAAGAAATATGTGCCCTGATGTCTCCTGTCTGTCAGAAATCAAGAGTTTCACGTGTTAGAAGAGCAAAGGTGTACTTTGCGATAAGAGCTTCCCGTACGTAACAACTGTGTTTTTCACCAAGAAAGAAAGCTCCAGACCTGCATTCTCGAATGCATATGATTCACTTATCAAAGCCATAAGAAATATGTGTCCTTATGCCTTCTGTCTTGCAAGAATCAACTGTTTCTCTTGTTATCAACGAAAAGTTGCACTTTGCGAGATGAGCTTCCCCTAAGGAACAAAGTTGTTTTTCACGGAGAAAGAAAGATCCAGGCCTGGATTCTCAGATGCATATTATTCACTTATCAAAGCCATAAGAAATGTGTGTCCTTATGCCTTCTGTCTTACATGAATCAGCTGTTTCTCTTGTTAGCAACGAAAAGTTGCACTTTGCGAGATGAGCTTCCCCTAAGGAACAACGCTGTTTCTCACCGAGAAAGAAAGATCCAGTCCTGGATTCACAGATGGATATGAGAATCTTTCTAAAGCCATAAGAAATGTGTGTCCTGATACATTCTTTCTGTCAGGAATCGACTGTTTCACTTGTTAGCAGAAAAATGCTACTCTTTGCGAGCTGAACTTCCCGTATGGAACAACAGTGCTTTGCATCCAGAATGAGAGCTCCAGTCCTGGATTCTCTGATGCATGTGATTCACTAGCCAGAGCCATAACAATACTGTGTCCTGATGCTTTCTGTCTGACAGGAATCGACTGTTTCACTTGTTAGCAAAGCAAAGTTGCACTTTGCTCGTTGAGCTTCCCCTAAAGAACAATTGTGCTTTTCACCGTGAAAGCAAGCTCCAGCCCTGGAGTTTTAGATGCATATGATTTACTTTCCAAAACCATAACAAATATATGCCCTGATGTCTCCTGTCCGTCAGAAATCCAGAGTTCACGTGTTAGAAGAGCAAAGGTGCACTTTGCGATAGGAGCTTCCCGTACGTAACAACTGTGTTTTTCACCAAGAAAGAAAGCTCCAGACCTGCATTCTCGAATGCATATGATTCACTTATCGAAGCCATAAGAAATGTGTGTCCTTATGCTTTCTGTCTTGCAAGAATCAGCTGTTTCTCTTGTTAGCAACGAAAAGTTGTACTTTGCGAGATGAGCTTCCCTTAAGGAACAAAGTTGTTTTTCACGGAGAAAGAAAGATCCAGGCCTGGATTCTCAGATGCATATTATTCACTTATCAAAGCCATAAGAAATGTGTGTCCTTATGCCTTCTGTCTTACAAGAATCAGCTGTTTCTCTTGTTAGCAACGAAAAGTTGCACTTTGCGAGATGAGCTTCCCCTAAGGACCAACGCTGTTTCTCACCGAGAAAGAAAGATCCAATCCTGGATTCTCAGATGTATATGAGAATCTTTCTAAAGCCATAAGAAATATGTGTCCTGATACATTCTTTCTGGCAGGAATCGACTGTTTCACTTGTTAGCAGAAAAATGCTACTCTTTGCGAGCTGAACTTCCCCTAAAGAACGAATGCGCTTTGCATCCAGAAGGAGGGCTCCAGTCCTGGATTCTCTGATGCATGTGATTCACTAACCAGAGCCATAAGAATACTGTGTCCTGATGCCTTCTGTCTGACAGGAATCGACTGTTTCACTTGTTAGCAAAGCAGAGTTGCACTTTGCTATTGAGCTTCCCGTAAAGAAACAACAGTGCTTTGCACCATGAAAGCAAGCGCCAGCCCTGGAGTTTTAGATGCATATGATTTACTTTCCAAAACCATAAGAAATATGTGCCCTGATGTCTCCTGTCTGTCAGAAATCAAGAGTTTCACGTGTTAGAAGAGCAAAGGTGCACTTTGCGATAAGAGCTTCGCGTACGTAACAACTGTGTTTTTCACCAAGAAAGAAAGCTCCAGACCTGCATTCTCGAATGCATATGATTCACTTATCAAAGCCATAAGAAATGTGTGTCCTTATGCCTTCTGTCTTGCAAGAATCAACTGTTTCTCTTGTTATCAACGAAAAGTTGCACTTTGCGAGATGAGCTTCCCCTAAGGAACAAAGTTGCTTTTCACCGAGAAAGAAAGCTCCAGACCTGCATTCTCGAATGCATATGATTCACTTATCAAAGCCATAAAAAATATATGTCCTTATGCATTCTGTCTTGCAAGAATCAGCTGATTCTCTTGATAGCAACGAAAAGTTGCGCTTTGCGAGATGAGCTTCCCCTAAGGAACATGGTTGCTTTTCACCGAGAAAGAAAGATCCAGTCCTGGATTCTCAGATGCATATGAGAATCTTTCTAAAGCCATAAGAAATATGTGTCCTGATACATTCTTTCTGGCAGGAATCGACTGTTTCACTTGTTAGCAGAAAAATGCTACTCTTTGCGAGCTGAACTTCCCCTAAGGAATAACTGTGCTTTCCATCCAGAAAGAGAGCTCCAGTCCTGGATTCTCTAATGCATGTGATTCACTAACAAGAGCCATAAGAATACTGTGTCCTGATGCCTTCTGTCTGATAGGAATCGACTCTTTCACTTAGCAAATCAAAGTTGCACTTTGCTCGTTGACCTTCCCCTAAGGAACAACAGTGCTTTGCACAGTGAAAGCAAGCTCCAGCTCTGGAGTTTTAGATGCATATGATTTACTTTCCAAAACCATAAGAAATATGTGCCCTGATGTCTCCTGTCTGTCAGAAATCAAGAGTTTCACGTGTTAGAAGAGCAAAGGTGCACTTTGCGATAAGAGCTTCCCGTACGTAACAACTGTGTTTTTCACCAAGAAAGAAAGCTCCAGACCTGCATTCTCGAATGCATATGATTCACTTATCAAAGCCATAAGAAATGTGTGTCCTTATGCCTTCTGTCTTGCAAGAATCAACTGTTTCTCTTGTTATCAACGAAAAGTTGCACTTTGCGAGATGAGCTTCCCCTAAGGAACAAAGTTGCTTTTCACCGAGAAAGAAAGCTCCAGACCTGCATTCTCGAATGCATATGATTCACTTATCAAAGCCATAAAAAATATATGTCCTTATGCATTCTGTCTTGCACGAATCAGCTGATTCTCTTGATAGCAACGAAAAGTTGCGCTTTGCGAGATGAGCTTCCCCTAAGGAACATGGTTGCTTTTCACCGAGAAAGAAAGATCCAGTCCTGGATTCTCAGATGCATATGAGAATCTTTCTAAAGCCATAAGAAATATGTGTCCTGATACATTCTTTCTGGCAGGAATCGACTGTTTCACTTGTTAGCAGAAAAATGCTACTCTTTGCGAGCTGAACTTCCCCTAAGGAATAACTGTGCTTTCCATCCAGAAAGAGAGCTCCAGTCCTGGATTCTCTAATGCATGCGATTCACTAACAAGAGCCATAAGAATACTGTGTCCTGATGCCTTCTGTCTGACAGGAATCGACTGTTTCACTTGTTAGCAAAGCAAAGTTGCACTTTGCTCGTTGAGCTTCCCCTAAGGAACAACAGTGCTTTGCATCCAGAAAGAGAGCTCCAGTCCTGGATTCTCTGATGCATGTGATTCACTAACCAGAGCCATAAGAATACTGTGTCCTGATGCCTTCTGTCTGACAGGAATCGACTGTTTCACTTGTTAGCAAAGCAGAGTTGCACTTTGCTATTGAGCTTCCCGTAAAGAAACAACAGTGCTTTGCACCATGAAAGCAAGCTCCAGCCCTGGAGTTTTAGATGCATATGATTTACTTTCCAAAACCATAAGAAATATGTGCCCTGATGTCTCCTGTCTGTCAGAAATCAAGAGTTTCACGTGTTAGAAGAGCAAAGGTGCACTTTGCGATAAGAGCTTCCCCTACGTAACAACTGTGTTTTTCACCAAGAAAGAAAGCTCCAGACCTGCATTCTCGAATGCATATGATTCACTTATCAAAGCCATAAGAAATATGTGTCCTTATGCCTTCTGTCTTGCAAGAATCAACTGTTTCTCTTGTTATCAACGAAAAGTTGCACTTTGCGAGATGAGCTTCCCCTAAGGAACAAAGTTGTTTTTCACGGAGAAAGAAAGATCCAGGCCTGGATTCTCAGATGCATATTATTCACTTATCAAAGCCATAAGAAATGTGTGTCCTTATGCCTTCTGTCTTACAAGAATCAGCTGTTTCTCTTGTTAGCAACGAAAAGTTGCACTTTGCGAGATGAGCTTCCCCTAAGGACCAACGCTGTTTCTCACCGAGAAAGAAAGATCCAGTCCTGGATTCACAGATGGATATGAGAATCTTTCTAACGCCATAAGAAATGTGTGTCCTGATACATTCTTTCTGTCAGGAATCGACTGTTTCACTTGTTAGCAGAAAAATGCTACTCTTTGCGAGCTGAACTTCCCGTATGGAACAACAGTGCTTTGCATCCAGAATGAGAGCTCCAGTCCTGGATTCTCTGATGCATGTGATTCACTAGCCAGAGCCATAACAATACTGTGTCCTGATGCTTTCTGTCTGACAGGAATCGACTGTTTCACTTGTTAGCAAAGCAAAGTTGCACTTTGCTCGTTGAGCTTCCCCTAAAGAACAATTGTGCTTTTCACCGTGAAAGCAAGCTCCAGCCCTGGAGTTTTAGATGCATATGATTTACTTTCCAAAACCATAACAAATATATGCCCTGATGTCTCCTGTCCGTCAGAAATCCAGAGTTCACGTGTTAGAAGAGCAAAGGTGCACTTTGCGATAGGAGCTTCCCGTACGTAACAACTGTGTTTTTCACCAAGAAAGAAAGCTCCAGACCTGCATTCTCGAATGCATATGATTCACTTATCGAAGCCATAAGAAATGTGTGTCCTTATGCTTTCTGTCTTGCAAGAATCAGCTGTTTCTCTTGTTAGCAACGAAAAGTTGTACTTTGCGAGATGAGCTTCCCTTAAGGAACAAAGTTGTTTTTCACGGAGAAAGAAAGATCCAGGCCTGGATTCTCAGATGCATATTATTCACTTATCAAAGCCATAAGAAATGTGTGTCCTTATGCCTTCTGTCTTACAAGAATCAGCTGTTTCTCTTGTTAGCAACGAAAAGTTGCACTTTGCGAGATGAGCTTCCCCTAAGGACCAACGCTGTTTCTCACCGAGAAAGAAAGATCCAATCCTGGATTCTCAGATGTATATGAGAATCTTTCTAAAGCCATAAGAAATATGTGTCCTGATACATTCTTTCTGGCAGGAATCGACTGTTTCACTTGTTAGCAGAAAAATGCTACTCTTTGCGAGCTGAACTTCCCCTAAAGAACGAATGCGCTTTGCATCCAGAAGGAGGGCTCCAGTCCTGGATTCTCTGATGCATGTGATTCACTAACCAGAGCCATAAGAATACTGTGTCCTGATGCCTTCTGTCTGACAGGAATCGACTGTTTCACTTGTTAGCAAAGCAGAGTTGCACTTTGCTATTGAGCTTCCCGTAAAGAAACAACAGTGCTTTGCACCATGAAAGCAAGCTCCAGCCCTGGAGTTTTAGATGCATATGATTTACTTTCCAAAACCATAAGAAATATGTGCCCTGATGTCTCCTGTCTGTCAGAAATCAAGAGTTTCACGTGTTAGAAGAGCAAAGGTGCACTTTGCGATAAGAGCTTCGCGTACGTAACAACTGTGTTTTTCACCAAGAAAGAAAGCTCCAGACCTGCATTCTCGAATGCATATGATTCACTTATCAAAGCCATAAGAAATGTGTGTCCTTATGCCTTCTGTCTTGCAAGAATCAACTGTTTCTCTTGTTATCAACGAAAAGTTGCACTTTGCGAGATGAGCTTCCCCTAAGGAACAAAGTTGCTTTTCACCGAGAAAGAAAGCTCCAGACCTGCATTCTCGAATGCATATGATTCACTTATCAAAGCCATAAAAAATATATGTCCTTATGCATTCTGTCTTGCAAGAATCAGCTGATTCTCTTGATAGCAACGAAAAGTTGCGCTTTGCGAGATGAGCTTCCCCTAAGGAACATGGTTGCTTTTCACCGAGAAAGAAAGATCCAGTCCTGGATTCTCAGATGCATATGAGAATCTTTCTAAAGCCATAAGAAATATGTGTCCTGATACATTCTTTCTGGCAGGAATCGACTGTTTCACTTGTTAGCAGAAAAATGCTACTCTTTGCGAGCTGAACTTCCCCTAAGGAATAACTGTACTTTCCATCCAGAAAGAGAGCTCCAGTCCTGGATTCTCTAATGCATGTGATTCACTAACAAGAGCCATAAGAATACTGTGTCCTGATGCCTTCTGTCTGATAGGAATCGACTCTTTCACTTAGCAAATCAAAGTTGCACTTTGCTCGTTGACCTTCCCCTAAGGAACAACAGTGCTTTGCACAGTGAAAGCAAGCTCCAGCTCTGGAGTTTTAGATGCATATGATTTACTTTCCAAAACCATAAGAAATATGTGCCCTGATGTCTCCTGTCTGTCAGAAATCAAGAGTTTCACGTGTTAGAAGAGCAAAGGTGCACTTTGCGATAAGAGCTTCGCGTACGTAACAACTGTGTTTTTCACCAAGAAAGAAAGCTCCAGACCTGCATTCTCGAATGCATATGATTCACTTATCAAAGCCATAAGAAATGTGTGTCCTTATGCCTTCTGTCTTGCAAGAATCAACTGTTTCTCTTGTTATCAACGAAAAGTTGCACTTTGCGAGATGAGCTTCCCCTAAGGAACAAAGTTGCTTTTCACCGAGAAAGAAAGCTCCAGACCTGCATTCTCGAATGCATATGATTCACTTATCAAAGCCATAAAAAATATATGTCCTTATGCATTCTGTCTTGCAAGAATCAGCTGATTCTCTTGATAGCAACGAAAAGTTGCGCTTTGCGAGATGAGCTTCCCCTAAGGAACATGGTTGCTTTTCACCGAGAAAGAAAGATCCAGTCCTGGATTCTCAGATGCATATGAGAATCTTTCTAAAGCCATAAGAAATATGTGTCCTGATACATTCTTTCTGGCAGGAATCGACTGTTTCACTTGTTAGCAGAAAAATGCTACTCTTTGCGAGCTGAACTTCCCCTAAGGAATAACTGTGCTTTCCATCCAGAAAGAGAGCTTTAGTCCTGGATTCTCTAATGCATGTGATTCACTAACAAGAGCCATAAGAATACTGTGTCCTGATGCCTTCTGTCTGATAGGAATCGACTCTTTCACTTAGCAAATCAAAGTTGCACTTTGCTCGTTGACCTTCCCCTAAGGAACAACAGTGCTTTGCACAGTGAAAGCAAGCTCCAGCTCTGGAGTTTTAGATGCATATGATTTACTTTCCAAAACCATAAGAAATATGTGCCCTGATGTCTCCTGTCTGTCAGAAATCAAGAGTTTCACATGTTAGAAGAGCAAAGGTGCACTTTGCGATAAGAGCTTCGCGTACGTAACAACTGTGTTTTTCACCAAGAAAGAAAGCTCCAGACCTGCATTCTCGAATGCATATGATTCACTTATCAAAGCCATAAGAAATGTGTGTCCTTATGCCTTCTGTCTTGCAAGAATCAACTGTTTCTCTTGTTATCAACGAAAAGTTGCACTTTGCGAGATGAGCTTCCCCTAAGGAACAAAGTTGCTTTTCACCGAGAAAGAAAGCTCCAGACCTGCATTCTCGAATGCATATGATTCACTTATCAAAGCCATAAAAAATATATGTCCTTATGCATTCTGTCTTGCAAGAATCAGCTGATTCTCTTGATAGCAACGAAAAGTTGCGCTTTGCGAGATGAGCTTCCCCTAAGGAACATGGTTGCTTTTCACCGAGAAAGAAAGATCCAGTCCTGGATTCTCAGATGCATATGAGAATCTTTCTAAAGCCATAAGAAATATGTGTCCTGATACATTCTTTCTGGCAGGAATCGACTGTTTCACTTGTTAGCAGAAAAATGCTACTCTTTGCGAGCTGAACTTCCCCTAAGGAATAACTGTGCTTTCCATCCAGAAAGAGAGCTCCAGTCCTGGATTCTCTAATGCATGCGATTCACTAACAAGAGCCATAAGAATACTGTGTCCTGATGCCTTCTGTCTGACAGGAATCGACTGTTTCACTTGTTAGCAAAGCAAAGTTGCACTTTGCTCGTTGAGCTTCCCCTAAGGAACAACAGTGCTTTGCATCCAGAAAGAGAGCTCCAGTCCTGGATTCTCTGATGCATGTGATTCACTAACCAGAGCCATAAGAATACTGTGTCCTGATGCCTTCTGTCTGACAGGAATCGACTGTTTCACTTGTTAGCAAAGCAGAGTTGCACTTTGCTATTGAGCTTCCCGTAAAGAAACAACAGTGCTTTGCATCATGAAAGCAAGCTCCAGCCCTGGAGTTTTAGATGCATATGATTTACTTTCCAAAACCATAAGAAATATGTGCCCTGATGTCTCCTGTCTGTCAGAAATCAAGAGTTTCACGTGTTAGAAGAGCAAAGGTGCACTTTGCGATAAGAGCTTCCCCTACGTAACAACTGTGTTTTTCACCAAGAAAGAAAGCTCCAGACCTGCATTCTCGAATGCATATGATTCACTTATCAAAGCCATAAGAAATATGTGTCCTTATGCCTTCTGTCTTGCAAGAATCAACTGTTTCTCTTGTTATCAACGAAAAGTTGCACTTTGCGAGATGAGCTTCCCCTAAGGAACAAAGTTGTTTTTCACGGAGAAAGAAAGATCCAGGCCTGGATTCTCAGATGCATATTATTCACTTATCAAAGCCATAAGAAATGTGTGTCCTTATGCCTTCTGTCTTACAAGAATCAGCTGTTTCTCTTGTTAGCAACGAAAAGTTGCACTTTGCGAGATGAGCTTCCCCTAAGGAACAACGCTGTTTCTCACCGAGAAAGAAAGATCCAGTCCTGGATTCACAGATGGATATGAGAATCTTTCTAAAGCCATAAGAAATGTGTGTCCTGATACATTCTTTCTGTCAGGAATCGACTGTTTCACTTGTTAGCAGAAAAATGCTACTCTTTGCGAGCTGAACTTCCCGTATGGAACAACAGTGCTTTGCATCCAGAATGAGAGCTCCAGTCCTGGATTCTCTGATGCATGTGATTCACTAGCCAGAGCCATAACAATACTGTGTCCTGATGCTTTCTGTCTGACAGGAATCGACTGTTTCACTTGTTAGCAAAGCAAAGTTGCACTTTGCTCGTTGAGCTTCCCCTAAAGAACAATTGTGCTTTTCACCGTGAAAGCAAGCTCCAGCCCTGGAGTTTTAGATGCATATGATTTACTTTCCAAAACCATAACAAATATATGCCCTGATGTCTCCTGTCCGTCAGAAATCCAGAGTTCACGTGTTAGAAGAGCAAAGGTGCACTTTGCGATAGGAGCTTCCCGTACGTAACAACTGTGTTTCTCACCAAGAAAGAAAGCTCCAGACCTGCATTCTCGAATGCATATGATTCACTTATCGAAGCCATAAGAAATGTGTGTCCTTATGCTTTCTGTCTTGCAAGAATCAGCTGTTTCTCTTGTTAGCAACGAAAAGTTGTACTTTGCGAGATGAGCTTCCCTTAAGGAACAAAGTTGTTTTTCACGGAGAAAGAAAGATCCAGGCCTGGATTCTCAGATGCATATTATTCACTTATCAAAGCCATAAGAAATGTGTGTCCTTATGCCTTCTGTCTTACAAGAATCAGCTGTTTCTCTTGTTAGCAACGAAAAGTTGCACTTTGCGAGATGAGCTTCCCCTAAGGACCAACGCTGTTTCTCACCGAGAAAGAAAGATCCAATCCTGGATTCTCAGATGTATATGAGAATCTTTCTAAAGCCATAAGAAATATGTGTCCTGATACATTCTTTCTGTCAGGAATCGACTGTTTCACTTGTTAGCAGAAAAATGCTACTCTTTGCGAGCTGAACTTCCCCTAAAGAACGAATGCGCTTTGCATCCAGAAGGAGGGCTCCAGTCCTGGATTCTCTGATGCATGTGATTCACTAACCAGAGCCATAAGAATACTGTGTCCTGATGCCTTCTGTCTGACAGGAATCGACTGTTTCACTTGTTAGCAAAGCAGAGTTGCACTTTGCTATTGAGCTTCCCGTAAAGAAACAACAGTGCTTTGCACCATGAAAGCAAGCTCCAGCCCTGGAGTTTTAGATGCATATGATTTACTTTCCAAAACCATAAGAAATATGTGCCCTGATGTCTCCTGTCTGTCAGAAATCAAGAGTTTCACGTGTTAGAAGAGCAAAGGTGCACTTTGCGATAAGAGCTTCGCGTACGTAACAACTGTGTTTTTCACCAAGAAAGAAAGCTCCAGACCTGCATTCTCGAATGCATATGATTCACTTATCAAAGCCATAAGAAATGTGTGTCCTTATGCCTTCTGTCTTGCAAGAATCAACTGTTTCTCTTGTTATCAACGAAAAGTTGCACTTTGCGAGATGAGCTTCCCCTAAGGAACAAAGTTGCTTTTCACCGAGAAAGAAAGCTCCAGACCTGCATTCTCGAATGCATATGATTCACTTATCAAAGCCATAAAAAATATATGTCCTTATGCATTCTGTCTTGCAAGAATCAGCTGATTCTCTTGATAGCAACGAAAAGTTGCGCTTTGCGAGATGAGCTTCCCCTAAGGAACATGGTTGCTTTTCACCGAGAAAGAAAGATCCAGTCCTGGATTCTCAGATGCATATGAGAATCTTTCTAAAGCCATAAGAAATATGTGTCCTGATACATTCTTTCTGGCAGGAATCGACTGTTTCACTTGTTAGCAGAAAAATGCTACTCTTTGCGAGCTGAACTTCCCCTAAGGAATAACTGTGCTTTCCATCCAGAAAGAGAGCTCCAGTCCTGGATTCTCTAATGCATGTGATTCACTAACAAGAGCCATAAGAATACTGTGTCCTGATGCCTTCTGTCTGATAGGAATCGACTCTTTCACTTAGCAAATCAAAGTTGCACTTTGCTCGTTGACCTTCCCCTAAGGAACAACAGTGCTTTGCACAGTGAAAGCAAGCTCCAGCTCTGGAGTTTTAGATGCATATGATTTACTTTCCAAAACCATAAGAAATATGTGCCCTGATGTCTCCTGTCTGTCAGAAATCAAGAGTTTCACGTGTTAGAAGAGCAAAGGTGCACTTTGCGATAAGAGCTTCCCGTACGTAACAACTGTGTTTTTCACCAAGAAAGAAAGCTCCAGACCTGCATTCTCGAATGCATATGATTCACTTATCAAAGCCATAAGAAATGTGTGTCCTTATGCCTTCTGTCTTGCAAGAATCAACTGTTTCTCTTGTTATCAACGAAAAGTTGCACTTTGCGAGATGAGCTTCCCCTAAGGAACAAAGTTGCTTTTCACCGAGAAAGAAAGCTCCAGACCTGCATTCTCGAATGCATATGATTCACTTATCAAAGCCATAAAAAATATATGTCCTTATGCATTCTGTCTTGCAAGAATCAGCCGATTCTCTTGATAGCAACGAAAAGTTGCGCTTTGCGAGATGAGCTTCCCCTAAGGAACATGGTTGCTTTTCACCGAGAAAGAAAGATCCAGTCCTGGATTCTCAGATGCATATGAGAATCTTTCTAAAGCCATAAGAAATATGTGTCCTGATACATTCTTTCTGGCAGGAATCGACTGTTTCACTTGTTAGCAGAAAAATGCTACTCTTTGCGAGCTGAACTTCCCCTAAGGAATAACTGTGCTTTCCATCCAGAAAGAGAGCTTTAGTCCTGGATTCTCTAATGCATGTGATTCACTAACAAGAGCCATAAGAATACTGTGTCCTGATGCCTTCTGTCTGATAGGAATCGACTCTTTCACTTAGCAAATCAAAGTTGCACTTTGCTCATTGACCTTCCCCTAAGGAACAACAGTGCTTTGCACAGTGAAAGCAAGCTCCAGCTCTGGAGTTTTAGATGCATATGATTTACTTTCCAAAACCATAAGAAATATGTGCCCTGATGTCTCCTGTCTGTCAGAAATCAAGAGTTTCACGTGTTAGAAGAGCAAAGGTGCACTTTGCGATAAGAGCTTCCCGTACGTAACAACTGTGTTTTTCACCAAGAAAGAAAGCTCCAGACCTGCATTCTCGAATGCATATGATTCACTTATCAAAGCCATAAGAAATGTGTGTCCTTATGCCTTCTGTCTTGCAAGAATCAACTGTTTCTCTTGTTATCAACGAAAAGTTGCACTTTGCGAGATGAGCTTCCCCTAAGGAACAAAGTTGCTTTTCACCGAGAAAGAAAGCTCCAGACCTGCATTCTCGAATGCATATGATTCACTTATCAAAGCCATAAAAAATATATGTCCTTATGCATTCTGTCTTGCAAGAATCAGCTGATTCTCTTGATAGCAACGAAAAGTTGCGCTTTGCGAGATGAGCTTCCCCTAAGGAACATGGTTGCTTTTCACCGAGAAAGAAAGATCCAGTCCTGGATTCTCAGATGCATATGAGAATCTTTCTAAAGCCATAAGAAATATGTGTCCTGATACATTCTTTCTGGCAGGAATCGACTGTTTCACTTGTTAGCAGAAAAATGCTACTCTTTGCGAGCTGAACTTCCCCTAAGGAATAACTGTGCTTTCCATCCAGAAAGAGAGCTCCAGTCCTGGATTCTCTAATGCATGCGATTCACTAACAAGAGCCATAAGAATACTGTGTCCTGATGCCTTCTGTCTGACAGGAATCGACTGTTTCACTTGTTAGCAAAGCAAAGTTGCACTTTGCTCGTTGAGCTTCCCCTAAGGAACAACAGTGCTTTGCATCCAGAAAGAGAGCTCCAGTCCTGGATTCTCTGATGCATGTGATTCACTAACCAGAGCCATAAGAATACTGTGTCCTGATGCCTTCTGTCTGACAGGAATCGACTGTTTCACTTGTTAGCAAAGCAGAGTTGCACTTTGCTATTGAGCTTCCCGTAAAGAAACAACAGTGCTTTGCACCATGAAAGCAAGCTCCAGCCCTGGAGTTTTAGATGCATATGATTTACTTTCCAAAACCATAAGAAATATGTGCCCTGATGTCTCCTGTCTGTCAGAAATCAAGAGTTTCACGTGTTAGAAGAGCAAAGGTGCACTTTGCGATAAGAGCTTCCCCTACGTAACAACTGTGTTTTTCACCAAGAAAGAAAGCTCCAGACCTGCATTCTCGAATGCATATGATTCACTTATCAAAGCCATAAGAAATATGTGTCCTTATGCCTTCTGTCTTGCAAGAATCAACTGTTTCTCTTGTTATCAACGAAAAGTTGCACTTTGCGAGATGAGCTTCCCCTAAGGAACAAAGTTGTTTTTCACGGAGAAAGAAAGATCCAGGCCTGGATTCTCAGATGCATATTATTCACTTATCAAAGCCATAAGAAATGTGTGTCCTTATGCCTTCTGTCTTACATGAATCAGCTGTTTCTCTTGTTAGCAACGAAAAGTTGCACTTTGCGAGATGAGCTTCCCCTAAGGAACAACGCTGTTTCTCACCGAGAAAGAAAGATCCAGTCCTGGATTCACAGATGGATATGAGAATCTTTCTAAAGCCATAAGAAATGTGTGTCCTGATACATTCTTTCTGTCAGGAATCGACTGTTTCACTTGTTAGCAGAAAAATGCTACTCTTTGCGAGCTGAACTTCCCGTATGGAACAACAGTGCTTTGCATCCAGAATGAGAGCTCCAGTCCTGGATTCTCTGATGCATGTGATTCACTAGCCAGAGCCATAACAATACTGTGTCCTGATGCTTTCTGTCTGACAGGAATCGACTGTTTCACTTGTTAGCAAAGCAAAGTTGCACTTTGCTCGTTGAGCTTCCCCTAAAGAACAATTGTGCTTTTCACCGTGAAAGCAAGCTCCAGCCCTGGAGTTTTAGATGCATATGATTTACTTTCCAAAACCATAACAAATATATGCCCTGATGTCTCCTGTCCGTCAGAAATCCAGAGTTCACGTGTTAGAAGAGCAAAGGTGCACTTTGCGATAGGAGCTTCCCGTACGTAACAACTGTGTTTTTCACCAAGAAAGAAAGCTCCAGACCTGCATTCTCGAATGCATATGATTCACTTATCGAAGCCATAAGAAATGTGTGTCCTTATGCTTTCTGTCTTGCAAGAATCAGCTGTTTCTCTTGTTAGCAACGAAAAGTTGTACTTTGCGAGATGAGCTTCCCTTAAGGAACAAAGTTGTTTTTCACGGAGAAAGAAAGATCCAGGCCTGGATTCTCAGATGCATATTATTCACTTATCAAAGCCATAAGAAATGTGTGTCCTTATGCCTTCTGTCTTACAAGAATCAGCTGTTTCTCTTGTTAGCAACGAAAAGTTGCACTTTGCGAGATGAGCTTCCCCTAAGGACCAACGCTGTTTCTCACCGAGAAAGAAAGATCCAATCCTGGATTCTCAGATGTATATGAGAATCTTTCTAAAGCCATAAGAAATATGTGTCCTGATACATTCTTTCTGGCAGGAATCGACTGTTTCACTTGTTAGCAGAAAAATGCTACTCTTTGCGAGCTGAACTTCCCCTAAAGAACGAATGCGCTTTGCATCCAGAAGGAGGGCTCCAGTCCTGGATTCTCTGATGCATGTGATTCACTAACCAGAGCCATAAGAATACTGTGTCCTGATGCCTTCTGTCTGACAGGAATCGACTGTTTCACTTGTTAGCAAAGCAGAGTTGCACTTTGCTATTGAGCTTCCCGTAAAGAAACAACAGTGCTTTGCACCATGAAAGCAAGCGCCAGCCCTGGAGTTTTAGATGCATATGATTTACTTTCCAAAACCATAAGAAATATGTGCCCTGATGTCTCCTGTCTGTCAGAAATCAAGAGTTTCACGTGTTAGAAGAGCAAAGGTGCACTTTGCGATAAGAGCTTCGCGTACGTAACAACTGTGTTTTTCACCAAGAAAGAAAGCTCCAGACCTGCATTCTCGAATGCATATGATTCACTTATCAAAGCCATAAGAAATGTGTGTCCTTATGCCTTCTGTCTTGCAAGAATCAACTGTTTCTCTTGTTATCAACGAAAAGTTGCACTTTGCGAGATGAGCTTCCCCTAAGGAACAAAGTTGCTTTTCACCGAGAAAGAAAGCTCCAGACCTGCATTCTCGAATGCATATGATTCACTTATCAAAGCCATAAAAAATATATGTCCTTATGCATTCTGTCTTGCAAGAATCAGCTGATTCTCTTGATAGCAACGAAAAGTTGCGCTTTGCGAGATGAGCTTCCCCTAAGGAACATGGTTGCTTTTCACCGAGAAAGAAAGATCCAGTCCTGGATTCTCAGATGCATATGAGAATCTTTCTAAAGCCATAAGAAATATGTGTCCTGATACATTCTTTCTGGCAGGAATCGACTGTTTCACTTGTTAGCAGAAAAATGCTACTCTTTGCGAGCTGAACTTCCCCTAAGGAATAACTGTGCTTTCCATCCAGAAAGAGAGCTCCAGTCCTGGATTCTCTAATGCATGTGATTCACTAACAAGAGCCATAAGAATACTGTGTCCTGATGCCTTCTGTCTGATAGGAATCGACTCTTTCACTTAGCAAATCAAAGTTGCACTTTGCTCGTTGACCTTCCCCTAAGGAACAACAGTGCTTTGCACAGTGAAAGCAAGCTCCAGCTCTGGAGTTTTAGATGCATATGATTTACTTTCCAAAACCATAAGAAATATGTGCCCTGATGTCTCCTGTCTGTCAGAAATCAAGAGTTTCACGTGTTAGAAGAGCAAAGGTGCACTTTGCGATAAGAGCTTCCCGTACGTAACAACTGTGTTTTTCACCAAGAAAGAAAGCTCCAGACCTGCATTCTCGAATGCATATGATTCACTTATCAAAGCCATAAGAAATGTGTGTCCTTATGCCTTCTGTCTTGCAAGAATCAACTGTTTCTCTTGTTATCAACGAAAAGTTGCACTTTGCGAGATGAGCTTCCCCTAAGGAACAAAGTTGCTTTTCACCGAGAAAGAAAGCTCCAGACCTGCATTCTCGAATGCATATGATTCACTTATCAAAGCCATAAAAAATATATGTCCTTATGCATTCTGTCTTGCACGAATCAGCTGATTCTCTTGATAGCAACGAAAAGTTGCGCTTTGCGAGATGAGCTTCCCCTAAGGAACATGGTTGCTTTTCACCGAGAAAGAAAGATCCAGTCCTGGATTCTCAGATGCATATGAGAATCTTTCTAAAGCCATAAGAAATATGTGTCCTGATACATTCTTTCTGGCAGGAATCGACTGTTTCACTTGTTAGCAGAAAAATGCTACTCTTTGCGAGCTGAACTTCCCCTAAGGAATAACTGTGCTTTCCATCCAGAAAGAGAGCTCCAGTCCTGGATTCTCTAATGCATGCGATTCACTAACAAGAGCCATAAGAATACTGTGTCCTGATGCCTTCTGTCTGACAGGAATCGACTGTTTCACTTGTTAGCAAAGCAAAGTTGCACTTTGCTCGTTGAGCTTCCCCTAAGGAACAACAGTGCTTTGCATCCAGAAAGAGAGCTCCAGTCCTGGATTCTCTGATGCATGTGATTCACTAACCAGAGCCATAAGAATACTGTGTCCTGATGCCTTCTGTCTGACAGGAATCGACTGTTTCACTTGTTAGCAAAGCAGAGTTGCACTTTGCTATTGAGCTTCCCGTAAAGAAACAACAGTGCTTTGCACCATGAAAGCAAGCTCCAGCCCTGGAGTTTTAGATGCATATGATTTACTTTCCAAAACCATAAGAAATATGTGCCCTGATGTCTCCTGTCTGTCAGAAATCAAGAGTTTCACGTGTTAGAAGAGCAAAGGTGCACTTTGCGATAAGAGCTTCCCCTACGTAACAACTGTGTTTTTCACCAAGAAAGAAAGCTCCAGACCTGCATTCTCGAATGCATATGATTCACTTATCAAAGCCATAAGAAATATGTGTCCTTATGCCTTCTGTCTTGCAAGAATCAACTGTTTCTCTTGTTATCAACGAAAAGTTGCACTTTGCGAGATGAGCTTCCCCTAAGGAACAAAGTTGTTTTTCACGGAGAAAGAAAGATCCAGGCCTGGATTCTCAGATGCATATTATTCACTTATCAAAGCCATAAGAAATGTGTGTCCTTATGCCTTCTGTCTTACAAGAATCAGCTGTTTCTCTTGTTAGCAACGAAAAGTTGCACTTTGCGAGATGAGCTTCCCCTAAGGACCAACGCTGTTTCTCACCGAGAAAGAAAGATCCAGTCCTGGATTCACAGATGGATATGAGAATCTTTCTAACGCCATAAGAAATGTGTGTCCTGATACATTCTTTCTGTCAGGAATCGACTGTTTCACTTGTTAGCAGAAAAATGCTACTCTTTGCGAGCTGAACTTCCCGTATGGAACAACAGTGCTTTGCATCCAGAATGAGAGCTCCAGTCCTGGATTCTCTGATGCATGTGATTCACTAGCCAGAGCCATAACAATACTGTGTCCTGATGCTTTCTGTCTGACAGGAATCGACTGTTTCACTTGTTAGCAAAGCAAAGTTGCACTTTGCTCGTTGAGCTTCCCCTAAAGAACAATTGTGCTTTTCACCGTGAAAGCAAGCTCCAGCCCTGGAGTTTTAGATGCATATGATTTACTTTCCAAAACCATAACAAATATATGCCCTGATGTCTCCTGTCCGTCAGAAATCCAGAGTTCACGTGTTAGAAGAGCAAAGGTGCACTTTGCGATAGGAGCTTCCCGTACGTAACAACTGTGTTTTTCACCAAGAAAGAAAGCTCCAGACCTGCATTCTCGAATGCATATGATTCACTTATCGAAGCCATAAGAAATGTGTGTCCTTATGCTTTCTGTCTTGCAAGAATCAGCTGTTTCTCTTGTTAGCAACGAAAAGTTGTACTTTGCGAGATGAGCTTCCCTTAAGGAACAAAGTTGTTTTTCACGGAGAAAGAAAGATCCAGGCCTGGATTCTCAGATGCATATTATTCACTTATCAAAGCCATAAGAAATGTGTGTCCTTATGCCTTCTGTCTTACAAGAATCAGCTGTTTCTCTTGTTAGCAACGAAAAGTTGCACTTTGCGAGATGAGCTTCCCCTAAGGACCAACGCTGTTTCTCACCGAGAAAGAAAGATCCAATCCTGGATTCTCAGATGTATATGAGAATCTTTCTAAAGCCATAAGAAATATGTGTCCTGATACATTCTTTCTGGCAGGAATCGACTGTTTCACTTGTTAGCAGAAAAATGCTACTCTTTGCGAGCTGAACTTCCCCTAAAGAACGAATGCGCTTTGCATCCAGAAGGAGGGCTCCAGTCCTGGATTCTCTGATGCATGTGATTCACTAACCAGAGCCATAAGAATACTGTGTCCTGATGCCTTCTGTCTGACAGGAATCGACTGTTTCACTTGTTAGCAAAGCAGAGTTGCACTTTGCTATTGAGCTTCCCGTAAAGAAACAACAGTGCTTTGCACCATGAAAGCAAGCTCCAGCCCTGGAGTTTTAGATGCATATGATTTACTTTCCAAAACCATAAGAAATATGTGCCCTGATGTCTCCTGTCTGTCAGAAATCAAGAGTTTCACGTGTTAGAAGAGCAAAGGTGCACTTTGCGATAAGAGCTTCGCGTACGTAACAACTGTGTTTTTCACCAAGAAAGAAAGCTCCAGACCTGCATTCTCGAATGCATATGATTCACTTATCAAAGCCATAAGAAATGTGTGTCCTTATGCCTTCTGTCTTGCAAGAATCAACTGTTTCTCTTGTTATCAACGAAAAGTTGCACTTTGCGAGATGAGCTTCCCCTAAGGAACAAAGTTGCTTTTCACCGAGAAAGAAAGCTCCAGACCTGCATTCTCGAATGCATATGATTCACTTATCAAAGCCATAAAAAATATATGTCCTTATGCATTCTGTCTTGCAAGAATCAGCTGATTCTCTTGATAGCAACGAAAAGTTGCGCTTTGCGAGATGAGCTTCCCCTAAGGAACATGGTTGCTTTTCACCGAGAAAGAAAGATCCAGTCCTGGATTCTCAGATGCATATGAGAATCTTTCTAAAGCCATAAGAAATATGTGTCCTGATACATTCTTTCTGGCAGGAATCGACTGTTTCACTTGTTAGCAGAAAAATGCTACTCTTTGCGAGCTGAACTTCCCCTAAGGAATAACTGTACTTTCCATCCAGAAAGAGAGCTCCAGTCCTGGATTCTCTAATGCATGTGATTCACTAACAAGAGCCATAAGAATACTGTGTCCTGATGCCTTCTGTCTGATAGGAATCGACTCTTTCACTTAGCAAATCAAAGTTGCACTTTGCTCGTTGACCTTCCCCTAAGGAACAACAGTGCTTTGCACAGTGAAAGCAAGCTCCAGCTCTGGAGTTTTAGATGCATATGATTTACTTTCCAAAACCATAAGAAATATGTGCCCTGATGTCTCCTGTCTGTCAGAAATCAAGAGTTTCACGTGTTAGAAGAGCAAAGGTGCACTTTGCGATAAGAGCTTCGCGTACGTAACAACTGTGTTTTTCACCAAGAAAGAAAGCTCCAGACCTGCATTCTCGAATGCATATGATTCACTTATCAAAGCCATAAGAAATGTGTGTCCTTATGCCTTCTGTCTTGCAAGAATCAACTGTTTCTCTTGTTATCAACGAAAAGTTGCACTTTGCGAGATGAGCTTCCCCTAAGGAACAAAGTTGCTTTTCACCGAGAAAGAAAGCTCCAGACCTGCATTCTCGAATGCATATGATTCACTTATCAAAGCCATAAAAAATATATGTCCTTATGCATTCTGTCTTGCAAGAATCAGCTGATTCTCTTGATAGCAACGAAAAGTTGCGCTTTGCGAGATGAGCTTCCCCTAAGGAACATGGTTGCTTTTCACCGAGAAAGAAAGATCCAGTCCTGGATTCTCAGATGCATATGAGAATCTTTCTAAAGCCATAAGAAATATGTGTCCTGATACATTCTTTCTGGCAGGAATCGACTGTTTCACTTGTTAGCAGAAAAATGCTACTCTTTGCGAGCTGAACTTCCCCTAAGGAATAACTGTGCTTTCCATCCAGAAAGAGAGCTTTAGTCCTGGATTCTCTAATGCATGTGATTCACTAACAAGAGCCATAAGAATACTGTGTCCTGATGCCTTCTGTCTGATAGGAATCGACTCTTTCACTTAGCAAATCAAAGTTGCACTTTGCTCGTTGACCTTCCCCTAAGGAACAACAGTGCTTTGCACAGTGAAAGCAAGCTCCAGCTCTGGAGTTTTAGATGCATATGATTTACTTTCCAAAACCATAAGAAATATGTGCCCTGATGTCTCCTGTCTGTCAGAAATCAAGAGTTTCACATGTTAGAAGAGCAAAGGTGCACTTTGCGATAAGAGCTTCGCGTACGTAACAACTGTGTTTTTCACCAAGAAAGAAAGCTCCAGACCTGCATTCTCGAATGCATATGATTCACTTATCAAAGCCATAAGAAATGTGTGTCCTTATGCCTTCTGTCTTGCAAGAATCAACTGTTTCTCTTGTTATCAACGAAAAGTTGCACTTTGCGAGATGAGCTTCCCCTAAGGAACAAAGTTGCTTTTCACCGAGAAAGAAAGCTCCAGACCTGCATTCTCGAATGCATATGATTCACTTATCAAAGCCATAAAAAATATATGTCCTTATGCATTCTGTCTTGCAAGAATCAGCTGATTCTCTTGATAGCAACGAAAAGTTGCGCTTTGCGAGATGAGCTTCCCCTAAGGAACATGGTTGCTTTTCACCGAGAAAGAAAGATCCAGTCCTGGATTCTCAGATGCATATGAGAATCTTTCTAAAGCCATAAGAAATATGTGTCCTGATACATTCTTTCTGGCAGGAATCGACTGTTTCACTTGTTAGCAGAAAAATGCTACTCTTTGCGAGCTGAACTTCCCCTAAGGAATAACTGTGCTTTCCATCCAGAAAGAGAGCTCCAGTCCTGGATTCTCTAATGCATGCGATTCACTAACAAGAGCCATAAGAATACTGTGTCCTGATGCCTTCTGTCTGACAGGAATCGACTGTTTCACTTGTTAGCAAAGCAAAGTTGCACTTTGCTCGTTGAGCTTCCCCTAAGGAACAACAGTGCTTTGCATCCAGAAAGAGAGCTCCAGTCCTGGATTCTCTGATGCATGTGATTCACTAACCAGAGCCATAAGAATACTGTGTCCTGATGCCTTCTGTCTGACAGGAATCGACTGTTTCACTTGTTAGCAAAGCAGAGTTGCACTTTGCTATTGAGCTTCCCGTAAAGAAACAACAGTGCTTTGCATCATGAAAGCAAGCTCCAGCCCTGGAGTTTTAGATGCATATGATTTACTTTCCAAAACCATAAGAAATATGTGCCCTGATGTCTCCTGTCTGTCAGAAATCAAGAGTTTCACGTGTTAGAAGAGCAAAGGTGCACTTTGCGATAAGAGCTTCCCCTACGTAACAACTGTGTTTTTCACCAAGAAAGAAAGCTCCAGACCTGCATTCTCGAATGCATATGATTCACTTATCAAAGCCATAAGAAATATGTGTCCTTATGCCTTCTGTCTTGCAAGAATCAACTGTTTCTCTTGTTATCAACGAAAAGTTGCACTTTGCGAGATGAGCTTCCCCTAAGGAACAAAGTTGTTTTTCACGGAGAAAGAAAGATCCAGGCCTGGATTCTCAGATGCATATTATTCACTTATCAAAGCCATAAGAAATGTGTGTCCTTATGCCTTCTGTCTTACAAGAATCAGCTGTTTCTCTTGTTAGCAACGAAAAGTTGCACTTTGCGAGATGAGCTTCCCCTAAGGAACAACGCTGTTTCTCACCGAGAAAGAAAGATCCAGTCCTGGATTCACAGATGGATATGAGAATCTTTCTAAAGCCATAAGAAATGTGTGTCCTGATACATTCTTTCTGTCAGGAATCGACTGTTTCACTTGTTAGCAGAAAAATGCTACTCTTTGCGAGCTGAACTTCCCGTATGGAACAACAGTGCTTTGCATCCAGAATGAGAGCTCCAGTCCTGGATTCTCTGATGCATGTGATTCACTAGCCAGAGCCATAACAATACTGTGTCCTGATGCTTTCTGTCTGACAGGAATCGACTGTTTCACTTGTTAGCAAAGCAAAGTTGCACTTTGCTCGTTGAGCTTCCCCTAAAGAACAATTGTGCTTTTCACCGTGAAAGCAAGCTCCAGCCCTGGAGTTTTAGATGCATATGATTTACTTTCCAAAACCATAACAAATATATGCCCTGATGTCTCCTGTCCGTCAGAAATCCAGAGTTCACGTGTTAGAAGAGCAAAGGTGCACTTTGCGATAGGAGCTTCCCGTACGTAACAACTGTGTTTCTCACCAAGAAAGAAAGCTCCAGACCTGCATTCTCGAATGCATATGATTCACTTATCGAAGCCATAAGAAATGTGTGTCCTTATGCTTTCTGTCTTGCAAGAATCAGCTGTTTCTCTTGTTAGCAACGAAAAGTTGTACTTTGCGAGATGAGCTTCCCTTAAGGAACAAAGTTGTTTTTCACGGAGAAAGAAAGATCCAGGCCTGGATTCTCAGATGCATATTATTCACTTATCAAAGCCATAAGAAATGTGTGTCCTTATGCCTTCTGTCTTACAAGAATCAGCTGTTTCTCTTGTTAGCAACGAAAAGTTGCACTTTGCGAGATGAGCTTCCCCTAAGGACCAACGCTGTTTCTCACCGAGAAAGAAAGATCCAATCCTGGATTCTCAGATGTATATGAGAATCTTTCTAAAGCCATAAGAAATATGTGTCCTGATACATTCTTTCTGTCAGGAATCGACTGTTTCACTTGTTAGCAGAAAAATGCTACTCTTTGCGAGCTGAACTTCCCCTAAAGAACGAATGCGCTTTGCATCCAGAAGGAGGGCTCCAGTCCTGGATTCTCTGATGCATGTGATTCACTAACCAGAGCCATAAGAATACTGTGTCCTGATGCCTTCTGTCTGACAGGAATCGACTGTTTCACTTGTTAGCAAAGCAGAGTTGCACTTTGCTATTGAGCTTCCCGTAAAGAAACAACAGTGCTTTGCACCATGAAAGCAAGCTCCAGCCCTGGAGTTTTAGATGCATATGATTTACTTTCCAAAACCATAAGAAATATGTGCCCTGATGTCTCCTGTCTGTCAGAAATCAAGAGTTTCACGTGTTAGAAGAGCAAAGGTGCACTTTGCGATAAGAGCTTCGCGTACGTAACAACTGTGTTTTTCACCAAGAAAGAAAGCTCCAGACCTGCATTCTCGAATGCATATGATTCACTTATCAAAGCCATAAGAAATGTGTGTCCTTATGCCTTCTGTCTTGCAAGAATCAACTGTTTCTCTTGTTATCAACGAAAAGTTGCACTTTGCGAGATGAGCTTCCCCTAAGGAACAAAGTTGCTTTTCACCGAGAAAGAAAGCTCCAGACCTGCATTCTCGAATGCATATGATTCACTTATCAAAGCCATAAAAAATATATGTCCTTATGCATTCTGTCTTGCAAGAATCAGCTGATTCTCTTGATAGCAACGAAAAGTTGCGCTTTGCGAGATGAGCTTCCCCTAAGGAACATGGTTGCTTTTCACCGAGAAAGAAAGATCCAGTCCTGGATTCTCAGATGCATATGAGAATCTTTCTAAAGCCATAAGAAATATGTGTCCTGATACATTCTTTCTGGCAGGAATCGACTGTTTCACTTGTTAGCAGAAAAATGCTACTCTTTGCGAGCTGAACTTCCCCTAAGGAATAACTGTGCTTTCCATCCAGAAAGAGAGCTCCAGTCCTGGATTCTCTAATGCATGTGATTCACTAACAAGAGCCATAAGAATACTGTGTCCTGATGCCTTCTGTCTGATAGGAATCGACTCTTTCACTTAGCAAATCAAAGTTGCACTTTGCTCGTTGACCTTCCCCTAAGGAACAACAGTGCTTTGCACAGTGAAAGCAAGCTCCAGCTCTGGAGTTTTAGATGCATATGATTTACTTTCCAAAACCATAAGAAATATGTGCCCTGATGTCTCCTGTCTGTCAGAAATCAAGAGTTTCACGTGTTAGAAGAGCAAAGGTGCACTTTGCGATAAGAGCTTCCCGTACGTAACAACTGTGTTTTTCACCAAGAAAGAAAGCTCCAGACCTGCATTCTCGAATGCATATGATTCACTTATCAAAGCCATAAGAAATGTGTGTCCTTATGCCTTCTGTCTTGCAAGAATCAACTGTTTCTCTTGTTATCAACGAAAAGTTGCACTTTGCGAGATGAGCTTCCCCTAAGGAACAAAGTTGCTTTTCACCGAGAAAGAAAGCTCCAGACCTGCATTCTCGAATGCATATGATTCACTTATCAAAGCCATAAAAAATATATGTCCTTATGCATTCTGTCTTGCAAGAATCAGCCGATTCTCTTGATAGCAACGAAAAGTTGCGCTTTGCGAGATGAGCTTCCCCTAAGGAACATGGTTGCTTTTCACCGAGAAAGAAAGATCCAGTCCTGGATTCTCAGATGCATATGAGAATCTTTCTAAAGCCATAAGAAATATGTGTCCTGATACATTCTTTCTGGCAGGAATCGACTGTTTCACTTGTTAGCAGAAAAATGCTACTCTTTGCGAGCTGAACTTCCCCTAAGGAATAACTGTGCTTTCCATCCAGAAAGAGAGCTTTAGTCCTGGATTCTCTAATGCATGTGATTCACTAACAAGAGCCATAAGAATACTGTGTCCTGATGCCTTCTGTCTGATAGGAATCGACTCTTTCACTTAGCAAATCAAAGTTGCACTTTGCTCGTTGACCTTCCCCTAAGGAACAACAGTGCTTTGCACAGTGAAAGCAAGCTCCAGCTCTGGAGTTTTAGATGCATATGATTTACTTTCCAAAACCATAAGAAATATGTGCCCTGATGTCTCCTGTCTGTCAGAAATCAAGAGTTTCACGTGTTAGAAGAGCAAAGGTGCACTTTGCGATAAGAGCTTCCCGTACGTAACAACTGTGTTTTTCACCAAGAAAGAAAGCTCCAGACCTGCATTCTCGAATGCATATGATTCACTTATCAAAGCCATAAGAAATGTGTGTCCTTATGCCTTCTGTCTTGCAAGAATCAACTGTTTCTCTTGTTATCAACGAAAAGTTGCACTTTGCGAGATGAGCTTCCCCTAAGGAACAAAGTTGCTTTTCACCGAGAAAGAAAGCTCCAGACCTGCATTCTCGAATGCATATGATTCACTTATCAAAGCCATAAAAAATATATGTCCTTATGCATTCTGTCTTGCAAGAATCAGCTGATTCTCTTGATAGCAACGAAAAGTTGCGCTTTGCGAGATGAGCTTCCCCTAAGGAACATGGTTGCTTTTCACCGAGAAAGAAAGATCCAGTCCTGGATTCTCAGATGCATATGAGAATCTTTCTAAAGCCATAAGAAATATGTGTCCTGATACATTCTTTCTGGCAGGAATCGACTGTTTCACTTGTTAGCAGAAAAATGCTACTCTTTGCGAGCTGAACTTCCCCTAAGGAATAACTGTGCTTTCCATCCAGAAAGAGAGCTCCAGTCCTGGATTCTCTAATGCATGCGATTCACTAACAAGAGCCATAAGAATACTGTGTCCTGATGCCTTCTGTCTGACAGGAATCGACTGTTTCACTTGTTAGCAAAGCAAAGTTGCACTTTGCTCGTTGAGCTTCCCCTAAGGAACAACAGTGCTTTGCATCCAGAAAGAGAGCTCCAGTCCTGGATTCTCTGATGCATGTGATTCACTAACCAGAGCCATAAGAATACTGTGTCCTGATGCCTTCTGTCTGACAGGAATCGACTGTTTCACTTGTTAGCAAAGCAGAGTTGCACTTTGCTATTGAGCTTCCCGTAAAGAAACAACAGTGCTTTGCACCATGAAAGCAAGCTCCAGCCCTGGAGTTTTAGATGCATATGATTTACTTTCCAAAACCATAAGAAATATGTGCCCTGATGTCTCCTGTCTGTCAGAAATCAAGAGTTTCACGTGTTAGAAGAGCAAAGGTGCACTTTGCGATAAGAGCTTCCCCTACGTAACAACTGTGTTTTTCACCAAGAAAGAAAGCTCCAGACCTGCATTCTCGAATGCATATGATTCACTTATCAAAGCCATAAGAAATATGTGTCCTTATGCCTTCTGTCTTGCAAGAATCAACTGTTTCTCTTGTTATCAACGAAAAGTTGCACTTTGCGAGATGAGCTTCCCCTAAGGAACAAAGTTGTTTTTCACGGAGAAAGAAAGATCCAGGCCTGGATTCTCAGATGCATATTATTCACTTATCAAAGCCATAAGAAATGTGTGTCCTTATGCCTTCTGTCTTACATGAATCAGCTGTTTCTCTTGTTAGCAACGAAAAGTTGCACTTTGCGAGATGAGCTTCCCCTAAGGAACAACGCTGTTTCTCACCGAGAAAGAAAGATCCAGTCCTGGATTCACAGATGGATATGAGAATCTTTCTAAAGCCATAAGAAATGTGTGTCCTGATACATTCTTTCTGTCAGGAATCGACTGTTTCACTTGTTAGCAGAAAAATGCTACTCTTTGCGAGCTGAACTTCCCGTATGGAACAACAGTGCTTTGCATCCAGAATGAGAGCTCCAGTCCTGGATTCTCTGATGCATGTGATTCACTAGCCAGAGCCATAACAATACTGTGTCCTGATGCTTTCTGTCTGACAGGAATCGACTGTTTCACTTGTTAGCAAAGCAAAGTTGCACTTTGCTCGTTGAGCTTCCCCTAAAGAACAATTGTGCTTTTCACCGTGAAAGCAAGCTCCAGCCCTGGAGTTTTAGATGCATATGATTTACTTTCCAAAACCATAACAAATATATGCCCTGATGTCTCCTGTCCGTCAGAAATCCAGAGTTCACGTGTTAGAAGAGCAAAGGTGCACTTTGCGATAGGAGCTTCCCGTACGTAACAACTGTGTTTTTCACCAAGAAAGAAAGCTCCAGACCTGCATTCTCGAATGCATATGATTCACTTATCGAAGCCATAAGAAATGTGTGTCCTTATGCTTTCTGTCTTGCAAGAATCAGCTGTTTCTCTTGTTAGCAACGAAAAGTTGTACTTTGCGAGATGAGCTTCCCTTAAGGAACAAAGTTGTTTTTCACGGAGAAAGAAAGATCCAGGCCTGGATTCTCAGATGCATATTATTCACTTATCAAAGCCATAAGAAATGTGTGTCCTTATGCCTTCTGTCTTACAAGAATCAGCTGTTTCTCTTGTTAGCAACGAAAAGTTGCACTTTGCGAGATGAGCTTCCCCTAAGGACCAACGCTGTTTCTCACCGAGAAAGAAAGATCCAATCCTGGATTCTCAGATGTATATGAGAATCTTTCTAAAGCCATAAGAAATATGTGTCCTGATACATTCTTTCTGGCAGGAATCGACTGTTTCACTTGTTAGCAGAAAAATGCTACTCTTTGCGAGCTGAACTTCCCCTAAAGAACGAATGCGCTTTGCATCCAGAAGGAGGGCTCCAGTCCTGGATTCTCTGATGCATGTGATTCACTAACCAGAGCCATAAGAATACTGTGTCCTGATGCCTTCTGTCTGACAGGAATCGACTGTTTCACTTGTTAGCAAAGCAGAGTTGCACTTTGCTATTGAGCTTCCCGTAAAGAAACAACAGTGCTTTGCACCATGAAAGCAAGCGCCAGCCCTGGAGTTTTAGATGCATATGATTTACTTTCCAAAACCATAAGAAATATGTGCCCTGATGTCTCCTGTCTGTCAGAAATCAAGAGTTTCACGTGTTAGAAGAGCAAAGGTGCACTTTGCGATAAGAGCTTCGCGTACGTAACAACTGTGTTTTTCACCAAGAAAGAAAGCTCCAGACCTGCATTCTCGAATGCATATGATTCACTTATCAAAGCCATAAGAAATGTGTGTCCTTATGCCTTCTGTCTTGCAAGAATCAACTGTTTCTCTTGTTATCAACGAAAAGTTGCACTTTGCGAGATGAGCTTCCCCTAAGGAACAAAGTTGCTTTTCACCGAGAAAGAAAGCTCCAGACCTGCATTCTCGAATGCATATGATTCACTTATCAAAGCCATAAAAAATATATGTCCTTATGCATTCTGTCTTGCAAGAATCAGCTGATTCTCTTGATAGCAACGAAAAGTTGCGCTTTGCGAGATGAGCTTCCCCTAAGGAACATGGTTGCTTTTCACCGAGAAAGAAAGATCCAGTCCTGGATTCTCAGATGCATATGAGAATCTTTCTAAAGCCATAAGAAATATGTGTCCTGATACATTCTTTCTGGCAGGAATCGACTGTTTCACTTGTTAGCAGAAAAATGCTACTCTTTGCGAGCTGAACTTCCCCTAAGGAATAACTGTGCTTTCCATCCAGAAAGAGAGCTCCAGTCCTGGATTCTCTAATGCATGTGATTCACTAACAAGAGCCATAAGAATACTGTGTCCTGATGCCTTCTGTCTGATAGGAATCGACTCTTTCACTTAGCAAATCAAAGTTGCACTTTGCTCGTTGACCTTCCCCTAAGGAACAACAGTGCTTTGCACAGTGAAAGCAAGCTCCAGCTCTGGAGTTTTAGATGCATATGATTTACTTTCCAAAACCATAAGAAATATGTGCCCTGATGTCTCCTGTCTGTCAGAAATCAAGAGTTTCACGTGTTAGAAGAGCAAAGGTGCACTTTGCGATAAGAGCTTCCCGTACGTAACAACTGTGTTTTTCACCAAGAAAGAAAGCTCCAGACCTGCATTCTCGAATGCATATGATTCACTTATCAAAGCCATAAGAAATGTGTGTCCTTATGCCTTCTGTCTTGCAAGAATCAACTGTTTCTCTTGTTATCAACGAAAAGTTGCACTTTGCGAGATGAGCTTCCCCTAAGGAACAAAGTTGCTTTTCACCGAGAAAGAAAGCTCCAGACCTGCATTCTCGAATGCATATGATTCACTTATCAAAGCCATAAAAAATATATGTCCTTATGCATTCTGTCTTGCACGAATCAGCTGATTCTCTTGATAGCAACGAAAAGTTGCGCTTTGCGAGATGAGCTTCCCCTAAGGAACATGGTTGCTTTTCACCGAGAAAGAAAGATCCAGTCCTGGATTCTCAGATGCATATGAGAATCTTTCTAAAGCCATAAGAAATATGTGTCCTGATACATTCTTTCTGGCAGGAATCGACTGTTTCACTTGTTAGCAGAAAAATGCTACTCTTTGCGAGCTGAACTTCCCCTAAGGAATAACTGTGCTTTCCATCCAGAAAGAGAGCTCCAGTCCTGGATTCTCTAATGCATGCGATTCACTAACAAGAGCCATAAGAATACTGTGTCCTGATGCCTTCTGTCTGACAGGAATCGACTGTTTCACTTGTTAGCAAAGCAAAGTTGCACTTTGCTCGTTGAGCTTCCCCTAAGGAACAACAGTGCTTTGCATCCAGAAAGAGAGCTCCAGTCCTGGATTCTCTGATGCATGTGATTCACTAACCAGAGCCATAAGAATACTGTGTCCTGATGCCTTCTGTCTGACAGGAATCGACTGTTTCACTTGTTAGCAAAGCAGAGTTGCACTTTGCTATTGAGCTTCCCGTAAAGAAACAACAGTGCTTTGCACCATGAAAGCAAGCTCCAGCCCTGGAGTTTTAGATGCATATGATTTACTTTCCAAAACCATAAGAAATATGTGCCCTGATGTCTCCTGTCTGTCAGAAATCAAGAGTTTCACGTGTTAGAAGAGCAAAGGTGCACTTTGCGATAAGAGCTTCCCCTACGTAACAACTGTGTTTTTCACCAAGAAAGAAAGCTCCAGACCTGCATTCTCGAATGCATATGATTCACTTATCAAAGCCATAAGAAATATGTGTCCTTATGCCTTCTGTCTTGCAAGAATCAACTGTTTCTCTTGTTATCAACGAAAAGTTGCACTTTGCGAGATGAGCTTCCCCTAAGGAACAAAGTTGTTTTTCACGGAGAAAGAAAGATCCAGGCCTGGATTCTCAGATGCATATTATTCACTTATCAAAGCCATAAGAAATGTGTGTCCTTATGCCTTCTGTCTTACAAGAATCAGCTGTTTCTCTTGTTAGCAACGAAAAGTTGCACTTTGCGAGATGAGCTTCCCCTAAGGACCAACGCTGTTTCTCACCGAGAAAGAAAGATCCAGTCCTGGATTCACAGATGGATATGAGAATCTTTCTAACGCCATAAGAAATGTGTGTCCTGATACATTCTTTCTGTCAGGAATCGACTGTTTCACTTGTTAGCAGAAAAATGCTACTCTTTGCGAGCTGAACTTCCCGTATGGAACAACAGTGCTTTGCATCCAGAATGAGAGCTCCAGTCCTGGATTCTCTGATGCATGTGATTCACTAGCCAGAGCCATAACAATACTGTGTCCTGATGCTTTCTGTCTGACAGGAATCGACTGTTTCACTTGTTAGCAAAGCAAAGTTGCACTTTGCTCGTTGAGCTTCCCCTAAAGAACAATTGTGCTTTTCACCGTGAAAGCAAGCTCCAGCCCTGGAGTTTTAGATGCATATGATTTACTTTCCAAAACCATAACAAATATATGCCCTGATGTCTCCTGTCCGTCAGAAATCCAGAGTTCACGTGTTAGAAGAGCAAAGGTGCACTTTGCGATAGGAGCTTCCCGTACGTAACAACTGTGTTTTTCACCAAGAAAGAAAGCTCCAGACCTGCATTCTCGAATGCATATGATTCACTTATCGAAGCCATAAGAAATGTGTGTCCTTATGCTTTCTGTCTTGCAAGAATCAGCTGTTTCTCTTGTTAGCAACGAAAAGTTGTACTTTGCGAGATGAGCTTCCCTTAAGGAACAAAGTTGTTTTTCACGGAGAAAGAAAGATCCAGGCCTGGATTCTCAGATGCATATTATTCACTTATCAAAGCCATAAGAAATGTGTGTCCTTATGCCTTCTGTCTTACAAGAATCAGCTGTTTCTCTTGTTAGCAACGAAAAGTTGCACTTTGCGAGATGAGCTTCCCCTAAGGACCAACGCTGTTTCTCACCGAGAAAGAAAGATCCAATCCTGGATTCTCAGATGTATATGAGAATCTTTCTAAAGCCATAAGAAATATGTGTCCTGATACATTCTTTCTGGCAGGAATCGACTGTTTCACTTGTTAGCAGAAAAATGCTACTCTTTGCGAGCTGAACTTCCCCTAAAGAACGAATGCGCTTTGCATCCAGAAGGAGGGCTCCAGTCCTGGATTCTCTGATGCATGTGATTCACTAACCAGAGCCATAAGAATACTGTGTCCTGATGCCTTCTGTCTGACAGGAATCGACTGTTTCACTTGTTAGCAAAGCAGAGTTGCACTTTGCTATTGAGCTTCCCGTAAAGAAACAACAGTGCTTTGCACCATGAAAGCAAGCTCCAGCCCTGGAGTTTTAGATGCATATGATTTACTTTCCAAAACCATAAGAAATATGTGCCCTGATGTCTCCTGTCTGTCAGAAATCAAGAGTTTCACGTGTTAGAAGAGCAAAGGTGCACTTTGCGATAAGAGCTTCGCGTACGTAACAACTGTGTTTTTCACCAAGAAAGAAAGCTCCAGACCTGCATTCTCGAATGCATATGATTCACTTATCAAAGCCATAAGAAATGTGTGTCCTTATGCCTTCTGTCTTGCAAGAATCAACTGTTTCTCTTGTTATCAACGAAAAGTTGCACTTTGCGAGATGAGCTTCCCCTAAGGAACAAAGTTGCTTTTCACCGAGAAAGAAAGCTCCAGACCTGCATTCTCGAATGCATATGATTCACTTATCAAAGCCATAAAAAATATATGTCCTTATGCATTCTGTCTTGCAAGAATCAGCTGATTCTCTTGATAGCAACGAAAAGTTGCGCTTTGCGAGATGAGCTTCCCCTAAGGAACATGGTTGCTTTTCACCGAGAAAGAAAGATCCAGTCCTGGATTCTCAGATGCATATGAGAATCTTTCTAAAGCCATAAGAAATATGTGTCCTGATACATTCTTTCTGGCAGGAATCGACTGTTTCACTTGTTAGCAGAAAAATGCTACTCTTTGCGAGCTGAACTTCCCCTAAGGAATAACTGTGCTTTCCATCCAGAAAGAGAGCTCCAGTCCTGGATTCTCTAATGCATGTGATTCACTAACAAGAGCCATAAGAATACTGTGTCCTGATGCCTTCTGTCTGATAGGAATCGACTCTTTCACTTAGCAAATCAAAGTTGCACTTTGCTCGTTGACCTTCCCCTAAGGAACAACAGTGCTTTGCACAGTGAAAGCAAGCTCCAGCTCTGGAGTTTTAGATGCATATGATTTACTTTCCAAAACCATAAGAAATATGTGCCCTGATGTCTCCTGTCTGTCAGAAATCAAGAGTTTCACGTGTTAGAAGAGCAAAGGTGCACTTTGCGATAAGAGCTTCCCGTACGTAACAACTGTGTTTTTCACCAAGAAAGAAAGCTCCAGACCTGCATTCTCGAATGCATATGATTCACTTATCAAAGCCATAAGAAATGTGTGTCCTTATGCCTTCTGTCTTGCAAGAATCAACTGTTTCTCTTGTTATCAACGAAAAGTTGCACTTTGCGAGATGAGCTTCCCCTAAGGAACAAAGTTGCTTTTCACCGAGAAAGAAAGCTCCAGACCTGCATTCTCGAATGCATATGATTCACTTATCAAAGCCATAAAAAATATATGTCCTTATGCATTCTGTCTTGCAAGAATCAGCTGATTCTCTTGATAGCAACGAAAAGTTGCGCTTTGCGAGATGAGCTTCCCCTAAGGAACATGGTTGCTTTTCACCGAGAAAGAAAGATCCAGTCCTGGATTCTCAGATGCATATGAGAATCTTTCTAAAGCCATAAGAAATATGTGTCCTGATACATTCTTTCTGGCAGGAATCGACTGTTTCACTTGTTAGCAGAAAAATGCTACTCTTTGCGAGCTGAACTTCCCCTAAGGAATAACTGTGCTTTCCATCCAGAAAGAGAGCTTTAGTCCTGGATTCTCTAATGCATGTGATTCACTAACAAGAGCCATAAGAATACTGTGTCCTGATGCCTTCTGTCTGATAGGAATCGACTCTTTCACTTAGCAAATCAAAGTTGCACTTTGCTCGTTGACCTTCCCCTAAGGAACAACAGTGCTTTGCACAGTGAAAGCAAGCTCCAGCTCTGGAGTTTTAGATGCATATGATTTACTTTCCAAAACCATAAGAAATATGTGCCCTGATGTCTCCTGTCTGTCAGAAATCAAGAGTTTCACGTGTTAGAAGAGCAAAGGTGCACTTTGCGATAAGAGCTTCGCGTACGTAACAACTGTGTTTTTCACCAAGAAAGAAAGCTCCAGACCTGCATTCTCGAATGCATATGATTCACTTATCAAAGCCATAAGAAATGTGTGTCCTTATGCCTTCTGTCTTGCAAGAATCAACTGTTTCTCTTGTTATCAACGAAAAGTTGCACTTTGCGAGATGAGCTTCCCCTAAGGAACAAAGTTGCTTTTCACCGAGAAAGAAAGCTCCAGACCTGCATTCTCGAATGCATATGATTCACTTATCAAAGCCATAAAAAATATATGTCCTTATGCATTCTGTCTTGCAAGAATCAGCTGATTCTCTTGATAGCAACGAAAAGTTGCGCTTTGCGAGATGAGCTTCCCCTAAGGAACATGGTTGCTTTTCACCGAGAAAGAAAGATCCAGTCCTGGATTCTCAGATGCATATGAGAATCTTTCTAAAGCCATAAGAAATATGTGTCCTGATACATTCTTTCTGGCAGGAATCGACTGTTTCACTTGTTAGCAGAAAAATGCTACTCTTTGCGAGCTGAACTTCCCCTAAGGAATAACTGTGCTTTCCATCCAGAAAGAGAGCTCCAGTCCTGGATTCTCTAATGCATGCGATTCACTAACAAGAGCCATAAGAATACTGTGTCCTGATGCCTTCTGTCTGACAGGAATCGACTGTTTCACTTGTTAGCAAAGCAAAGTTGCACTTTGCTCGTTGAGCTTCCCCTAAGGAACAACAGTGCTTTGCATCCAGAAAGAGAGCTCCAGTCCTGGATTCTCTGATGCATGTGATTCACTAACCAGAGCCATAAGAATACTGTGTCCTGATGCCTTCTGTCTGACAGGAATCGACTGTTTCACTTGTTAGCAAAGCAGAGTTGCACTTTGCTATTGAGCTTCCCGTAAAGAAACAACAGTGCTTTGCACCATGAAAGCAAGCTCCAGCCCTGGAGTTTTAGATGCATATGATTTACTTTCCAAAACCATAAGAAATATGTGCCCTGATGTCTCCTGTCTGTCAGAAATCAAGAGTTTCACGTGTTAGAAGAGCAAAGGTGCACTTTGCGATAAGAGCTTCCCCTACGTAACAACTGTGTTTTTCACCAAGAAAGAAAGCTCCAGACCTGCATTCTCGAATGCATATGATTCACTTATCAAAGCCATAAGAAATATGTGTCCTTATGCCTTCTGTCTTGCAAGAATCAACTGTTTCTCTTGTTATCAACGAAAAGTTGCACTTTGCGAGATGAGCTTCCCCTAAGGAACAAAGTTGTTTTTCACGGAGAAAGAAAGATCCAGGCCTGGATTCTCAGATGCATATTATTCACTTATCAAAGCCATAAGAAATGTGTGTCCTTATGCCTTCTGTCTTACAAGAATCAGCTGTTTCTCTTGTTAGCAACGAAAAGTTGCACTTTGCGAGATGAGCTTCCCCTAAGGAACAACGCTGTTTCTCACCGAGAAAGAAAGATCCAGTCCTGGATTCACAGATGGATATGAGAATCTTTCTAAAGCCATAAGAAATGTGTGTCCTGATACATTCTTTCTGTCAGGAATCGACTGTTTCACTTGTTAGCAGAAAAATGCTACTCTTTGCGAGCTGAACTTCCCGTATGGAACAACAGTGCTTTGCATCCAGAATGAGAGCTCCAGTCCTGGATTCTCTGATGCATGTGATTCACTAGCCAGAGCCATAACAATACTGTGTCCTGATGCTTTCTGTCTGACAGGAATCGACTGTTTCACTTGTTAGCAAAGCAAAGTTGCACTTTGCTCGTTGAGCTTCCCCTAAAGAACAATTGTGCTTTTCACCGTGAAAGCAAGCTCCAGCCCTGGAGTTTTAGATGCATATGATTTACTTTCCAAAACCATAACAAATATATGCCCTGATGTCTCCTGTCCGTCAGAAATCCAGAGTTCACGTGTTAGAAGAGCAAAGGTGCACTTTGCGATAGGAGCTTCCCGTACGTAACAACTGTGTTTCTCACCAAGAAAGAAAGCTCCAGACCTGCATTCTCGAATGCATATGATTCACTTATCGAAGCCATAAGAAATGTGTGTCCTTATGCTTTCTGTCTTGCAAGAATCAGCTGTTTCTCTTGTTAGCAACGAAAAGTTGTACTTTGCGAGATGAGCTTCCCTTAAGGAACAAAGTTGTTTTTCACGGAGAAAGAAAGATCCAGGCCTGGATTCTCAGATGCATATTATTCACTTATCAAAGCCATAAGAAATGTGTGTCCTTATGCCTTCTGTCTTACAAGAATCAGCTGTTTCTCTTGTTAGCAACGAAAAGTTGCACTTTGCGAGATGAGCTTCCCCTAAGGACCAACGCTGTTTCTCACCGAGAAAGAAAGATCCAATCCTGGATTCTCAGATGTATATGAGAATCTTTCTAAAGCCATAAGAAATATGTGTCCTGATACATTCTTTCTGTCAGGAATCGACTGTTTCACTTGTTAGCAGAAAAATGCTACTCTTTGCGAGCTGAACTTCCCCTAAAGAACGAATGCGCTTTGCATCCAGAAGGAGGGCTCCAGTCCTGGATTCTCTGATGCATGTGATTCACTAACCAGAGCCATAAGAATACTGTGTCCTGATGCCTTCTGTCTGACAGGAATCGACTGTTTCACTTGTTAGCAAAGCAGAGTTGCACTTTGCTATTGAGCTTCCCGTAAAGAAACAACAGTGCTTTGCACCATGAAAGCAAGCTCCAGCCCTGGAGTTTTAGATGCATATGATTTACTTTCCAAAACCATAAGAAATATGTGCCCTGATGTCTCCTGTCTGTCAGAAATCAAGAGTTTCACGTGTTAGAAGAGCAAAGGTGCACTTTGCGATAAGAGCTTCGCGTACGTAACAACTGTGTTTTTCACCAAGAAAGAAAGCTCCAGACCTGCATTCTCGAATGCATATGATTCACTTATCAAAGCCATAAGAAATGTGTGTCCTTATGCCTTCTGTCTTGCAAGAATCAACTGTTTCTCTTGTTATCAACGAAAAGTTGCACTTTGCGAGATGAGCTTCCCCTAAGGAACAAAGTTGCTTTTCACCGAGAAAGAAAGCTCCAGACCTGCATTCTCGAATGCATATGATTCACTTATCAAAGCCATAAAAAATATATGTCCTTATGCATTCTGTCTTGCAAGAATCAGCTGATTCTCTTGATAGCAACGAAAAGTTGCGCTTTGCGAGATGAGCTTCCCCTAAGGAACATGGTTGCTTTTCACCGAGAAAGAAAGATCCAGTCCTGGATTCTCAGATGCATATGAGAATCTTTCTAAAGCCATAAGAAATATGTGTCCTGATACATTCTTTCTGGCAGGAATCGACTGTTTCACTTGTTAGCAGAAAAATGCTACTCTTTGCGAGCTGAACTTCCCCTAAGGAATAACTGTGCTTTCCATCCAGAAAGAGAGCTCCAGTCCTGGATTCTCTAATGCATGTGATTCACTAACAAGAGCCATAAGAATACTGTGTCCTGATGCCTTCTGTCTGATAGGAATCGACTCTTTCACTTAGCAAATCAAAGTTGCACTTTGCTCGTTGACCTTCCCCTAAGGAACAACAGTGCTTTGCACAGTGAAAGCAAGCTCCAGCTCTGGAGTTTTAGATGCATATGATTTACTTTCCAAAACCATAAGAAATATGTGCCCTGATGTCTCCTGTCTGTCAGAAATCAAGAGTTTCACGTGTTAGAAGAGCAAAGGTGCACTTTGCGATAAGAGCTTCCCGTACGTAACAACTGTGTTTTTCACCAAGAAAGAAAGCTCCAGACCTGCATTCTCGAATGCATATGATTCACTTATCAAAGCCATAAGAAATGTGTGTCCTTATGCCTTCTGTCTTGCAAGAATCAACTGTTTCTCTTGTTATCAACGAAAAGTTGCACTTTGCGAGATGAGCTTCCCCTAAGGAACAAAGTTGCTTTTCACCGAGAAAGAAAGCTCCAGACCTGCATTCTCGAATGCATATGATTCACTTATCAAAGCCATAAAAAATATATGTCCTTATGCATTCTGTCTTGCAAGAATCAGCCGATTCTCTTGATAGCAACGAAAAGTTGCGCTTTGCGAGATGAGCTTCCCCTAAGGAACATGGTTGCTTTTCACCGAGAAAGAAAGATCCAGTCCTGGATTCTCAGATGCATATGAGAATCTTTCTAAAGCCATAAGAAATATGTGTCCTGATACATTCTTTCTGGCAGGAATCGACTGTTTCACTTGTTAGCAGAAAAATGCTACTCTTTGCGAGCTGAACTTCCCCTAAGGAATAACTGTGCTTTCCATCCAGAAAGAGAGCTTTAGTCCTGGATTCTCTAATGCATGTGATTCACTAACAAGAGCCATAAGAATACTGTGTCCTGATGCCTTCTGTCTGATAGGAATCGACTCTTTCACTTAGCAAATCAAAGTTGCACTTTGCTCGTTGACCTTCCCCTAAGGAACAACAGTGCTTTGCACAGTGAAAGCAAGCTCCAGCTCTGGAGTTTTAGATGCATATGATTTACTTTCCAAAACCATAAGAAATATGTGCCCTGATGTCTCCTGTCTGTCAGAAATCAAGAGTTTCACGTGTTAGAAGAGCAAAGGTGCACTTTGCGATAAGAGCTTCCCGTACGTAACAACTGTGTTTTTCACCAAGAAAGAAAGCTCCAGACCTGCATTCTCGAATGCATATGATTCACTTATCAAAGCCATAAAAAATATATGTCCTTATGCATTCTGTCTTGCAAGAATCAGCTGATTCTCTTGATAGCAACGAAAAGTTGCGCTTTGCGAGATGAGCTTCCCCTAAGGAACATGGTTGCTTTTCACCGAGAAAGAAAGATCCAGTCCTGGATTCTCAGATGCATATGAGAATCTTTCTAAAGCCATAAGAAATATGTGTCCTGATACATTCTTTCTGGCAGGAATCGACTGTTTCACTTGTTAGCAGAAAAATGCTACTCTTTGCGAGCTGAACTTCCCCTAAGGAATAACTGTGCTTTCCATCCAGAAAGAGAGCTCCAGTCCTGGATTCTCTAATGCATGCGATTCACTAACAAGAGCCATAAGAATACTGTGTCCTGATGCCTTCTGTCTGACAGGAATCGACTGTTTCACTTGTTAGCAAAGCAAAGTTGCACTTTGCTCGTTGAGCTTCCCCTAAGGAACAACAGTGCTTTGCATCCAGAAAGAGAGCTCCAGTCCTGGATTCTCTGATGCATGTGATTCACTAACCAGAGCCATAAGAATACTGTGTCCTGATGCCTTCTGTCTGACAGGAATCGACTGTTTCACTTGTTAGCAAAGCAGAGTTGCACTTTGCTATTGAGCTTCCCGTAAAGAAACAACAGTGCTTTGCACCATGAAAGCAAGCTCCAGCCCTGGAGTTTTAGATGCATATGATTTACTTTCCAAAACCATAAGAAATATGTGCCCTGATGTCTCCTGTCTGTCAGAAATCAAGAGTTTCACGTGTTAGAAGAGCAAAGGTGCACTTTGCGATAAGAGCTTCCCCTACGTAACAACTGTGTTTTTCACCAAGAAAGAAAGCTCCAGACCTGCATTCTCGAATGCATATGATTCACTTATCAAAGCCATAAGAAATATGTGTCCTTATGCCTTCTGTCTTGCAAGAATCAACTGTTTCTCTTGTTATCAACGAAAAGTTGCACTTTGCGAGATGAGCTTCCCCTAAGGAACAAAGTTGTTTTTCACGGAGAAAGAAAGATCCAGGCCTGGATTCTCAGATGCATATTATTCACTTATCAAAGCCATAAGAAATGTGTGTCCTTATGCCTTCTGTCTTACATGAATCAGCTGTTTCTCTTGTTAGCAACGAAAAGTTGCACTTTGCGAGATGAGCTTCCCCTAAGGAACAACGCTGTTTCTCACCGAGAAAGAAAGATCCAGTCCTGGATTCACAGATGGATATGAGAATCTTTCTAAAGCCATAAGAAATGTGTGTCCTGATACATTCTTTCTGTCAGGAATCGACTGTTTCACTTGTTAGCAGAAAAATGCTACTCTTTGCGAGCTGAACTTCCCGTATGGAACAACAGTGCTTTGCATCCAGAATGAGAGCTCCAGTCCTGGATTCTCTGATGCATGTGATTCACTAGCCAGAGCCATAACAATACTGTGTCCTGATGCTTTCTGTCTGACAGGAATCGACTGTTTCACTTGTTAGCAAAGCAAAGTTGCACTTTGCTCGTTGAGCTTCCCCTAAAGAACAATTGTGCTTTTCACCGTGAAAGCAAGCTCCAGCCCTGGAGTTTTAGATGCATATGATTTACTTTCCAAAACCATAACAAATATATGCCCTGATGTCTCCTGTCCGTCAGAAATCCAGAGTTCACGTGTTAGAAGAGCAAAGGTGCACTTTGCGATAGGAGCTTCCCGTACGTAACAACTGTGTTTTTCACCAAGAAAGAAAGCTCCAGACCTGCATTCTCGAATGCATATGATTCACTTATCGAAGCCATAAGAAATGTGTGTCCTTATGCTTTCTGTCTTGCAAGAATCAGCTGTTTCTCTTGTTAGCAACGAAAAGTTGTACTTTGCGAGATGAGCTTCCCTTAAGGAACAAAGTTGTTTTTCACGGAGAAAGAAAGATCCAGGCCTGGATTCTCAGATGCATATTATTCACTTATCAAAGCCATAAGAAATGTGTGTCCTTATGCCTTCTGTCTTACAAGAATCAGCTGTTTCTCTTGTTAGCAACGAAAAGTTGCACTTTGCGAGATGAGCTTCCCCTAAGGACCAACGCTGTTTCTCACCGAGAAAGAAAGATCCAATCCTGGATTCTCAGATGTATATGAGAATCTTTCTAAAGCCATAAGAAATATGTGTCCTGATACATTCTTTCTGGCAGGAATCGACTGTTTCACTTGTTAGCAGAAAAATGCTACTCTTTGCGAGCTGAACTTCCCCTAAAGAACGAATGCGCTTTGCATCCAGAAGGAGGGCTCCAGTCCTGGATTCTCTGATGCATGTGATTCACTAACCAGAGCCATAAGAATACTGTGTCCTGATGCCTTCTGTCTGACAGGAATCGACTGTTTCACTTGTTAGCAAAGCAGAGTTGCACTTTGCTATTGAGCTTCCCGTAAAGAAACAACAGTGCTTTGCACCATGAAAGCAAGCGCCAGCCCTGGAGTTTTAGATGCATATGATTTACTTTCCAAAACCATAAGAAATATGTGCCCTGATGTCTCCTGTCTGTCAGAAATCAAGAGTTTCACGTGTTAGAAGAGCAAAGGTGCACTTTGCGATAAGAGCTTCGCGTACGTAACAACTGTGTTTTTCACCAAGAAAGAAAGCTCCAGACCTGCATTCTCGAATGCATATGATTCACTTATCAAAGCCATAAGAAATGTGTGTCCTTATGCCTTCTGTCTTGCAAGAATCAACTGTTTCTCTTGTTATCAACGAAAAGTTGCACTTTGCGAGATGAGCTTCCCCTAAGGAACAAAGTTGCTTTTCACCGAGAAAGAAAGCTCCAGACCTGCATTCTCGAATGCATATGATTCACTTATCAAAGCCATAAAAAATATATGTCCTTATGCATTCTGTCTTGCAAGAATCAGCTGATTCTCTTGATAGCAACGAAAAGTTGCGCTTTGCGAGATGAGCTTCCCCTAAGGAACATGGTTGCTTTTCACCGAGAAAGAAAGATCCAGTCCTGGATTCTCAGATGCATATGAGAATCTTTCTAAAGCCATAAGAAATATGTGTCCTGATACATTCTTTCTGGCAGGAATCGACTGTTTCACTTGTTAGCAGAAAAATGCTACTCTTTGCGAGCTGAACTTCCCCTAAGGAATAACTGTGCTTTCCATCCAGAAAGAGAGCTCCAGTCCTGGATTCTCTAATGCATGTGATTCACTAACAAGAGCCATAAGAATACTGTGTCCTGATGCCTTCTGTCTGATAGGAATCGACTCTTTCACTTAGCAAATCAAAGTTGCACTTTGCTCGTTGACCTTCCCCTAAGGAACAACAGTGCTTTGCACAGTGAAAGCAAGCTCCAGCTCTGGAGTTTTAGATGCATATGATTTACTTTCCAAAACCATAAGAAATATGTGCCCTGATGTCTCCTGTCTGTCAGAAATCAAGAGTTTCACGTGTTAGAAGAGCAAAGGTGCACTTTGCGATAAGAGCTTCCCGTACGTAACAACTGTGTTTTTCACCAAGAAAGAAAGCTCCAGACCTGCATTCTCGAATGCATATGATTCACTTATCAAAGCCATAAGAAATGTGTGTCCTTATGCCTTCTGTCTTGCAAGAATCAACTGTTTCTCTTGTTATCAACGAAAAGTTGCACTTTGCGAGATGAGCTTCCCCTAAGGAACAAAGTTGCTTTTCACCGAGAAAGAAAGCTCCAGACCTGCATTCTCGAATGCATATGATTCACTTATCAAAGCCATAAAAAATATATGTCCTTATGCATTCTGTCTTGCACGAATCAGCTGATTCTCTTGATAGCAACGAAAAGTTGCGCTTTGCGAGATGAGCTTCCCCTAAGGAACATGGTTGCTTTTCACCGAGAAAGAAAGATCCAGTCCTGGATTCTCAGATGCATATGAGAATCTTTCTAAAGCCATAAGAAATATGTGTCCTGATACATTCTTTCTGGCAGGAATCGACTGTTTCACTTGTTAGCAGAAAAATGCTACTCTTTGCGAGCTGAACTTCCCCTAAGGAATAACTGTGCTTTCCATCCAGAAAGAGAGCTCCAGTCCTGGATTCTCTAATGCATGCGATTCACTAACAAGAGCCATAAGAATACTGTGTCCTGATGCCTTCTGTCTGACAGGAATCGACTGTTTCACTTGTTAGCAAAGCAAAGTTGCACTTTGCTCGTTGAGCTTCCCCTAAGGAACAACAGTGCTTTGCATCCAGAAAGAGAGCTCCAGTCCTGGATTCTCTGATGCATGTGATTCACTAACCAGAGCCATAAGAATACTGTGTCCTGATGCCTTCTGTCTGACAGGAATCGACTGTTTCACTTGTTAGCAAAGCAGAGTTGCACTTTGCTATTGAGCTTCCCGTAAAGAAACAACAGTGCTTTGCACCATGAAAGCAAGCTCCAGCCCTGGAGTTTTAGATGCATATGATTTACTTTCCAAAACCATAAGAAATATGTGCCCTGATGTCTCCTGTCTGTCAGAAATCAAGAGTTTCACGTGTTAGAAGAGCAAAGGTGCACTTTGCGATAAGAGCTTCCCCTACGTAACAACTGTGTTTTTCACCAAGAAAGAAAGCTCCAGACCTGCATTCTCGAATGCATATGATTCACTTATCAAAGCCATAAGAAATATGTGTCCTTATGCCTTCTGTCTTGCAAGAATCAACTGTTTCTCTTGTTATCAACGAAAAGTTGCACTTTGCGAGATGAGCTTCCCCTAAGGAACAAAGTTGTTTTTCACGGAGAAAGAAAGATCCAGGCCTGGATTCTCAGATGCATATTATTCACTTATCAAAGCCATAAGAAATGTGTGTCCTTATGCCTTCTGTCTTACATGAATCAGCTGTTTCTCTTGTTAGCAACGAAAAGTTGCACTTTGCGAGATGAGCTTCCCCTAAGGAACAACGCTGTTTCTCACCGAGAAAGAAAGATCCAGTCCTGGATTCACAGATGGATATGAGAATCTTTCTAAAGCCATAAGAAATGTGTGTCCTGATACATTCTTTCTGTCAGGAATCGACTGTTTCACTTGTTAGCAGAAAAATGCTACTCTTTGCGAGCTGAACTTCCCGTATGGAACAACAGTGCTTTGCATCCAGAATGAGAGCTCCAGTCCTGGATTCTCTGATGCATGTGATTCACTAGCCAGAGCCATAACAATACTGTGTCCTGATGCTTTCTGTCTGACAGGAATCGACTGTTTCACTTGTTAGCAAAGCAAATTTGCACTTTGCTCGTTGAGCTTCCCCTAAAGAACAATTGTGCTTTTCACCGTGAAAGCAAGCTCCAGCCCTGGAGTTTTAGATGCATATGATTTACTTTCCAAAACCATAACAAATATATGCCCTGATGTCTCCTGTCCGTCAGAAATCCAGAGTTCACGTGTTAGAAGAGCAAAGGTGCACTTTGCGATAGGAGCTTCCCGTACGTAACAACTGTGTTTTTCACCAAGAAAGAAAGCTCCAGACCTGCATTCTCGAATGCATATGATTCACTTATCGAAGCCATAAGAAATGTGTGTCCTTATGCTTTCTGTCTTGCAAGAATCAGCTGTTTCTCTTGTTAGCAACGAAAAGTTGTACTTTGCGAGATGAGCTTCCCTTAAGGAACAAAGTTGTTTTTCACGGAGAAAGAAAGATCCAGGCCTGGATTCTCAGATGCATATTATTCACTTATCAAAGCCATAAGAAATGTGTGTCCTTATGCCTTCTGTCTTACAAGAATCAGCTGTTTCTCTTGTTAGCAACGAAAAGTTGCACTTTGCGAGATGAGCTTCCCCTAAGGACCAACGCTGTTTCTCACCGAGAAAGAAAGATCCAATCCTGGATTCTCAGATGTATATGAGAATCTTTCTAAAGCCATAAGAAATATGTGTCCTGATACATTCTTTCTGGCAGGAATCGACTGTTTCACTTGTTAGCAGAAAAATGCTACTCTTTGCGAGCTGAACTTCCCCTAAAGAACGAATGCGCTTTGCATCCAGAAGGAGGGCTCCAGTCCTGGATTCTCTGATGCATGTGATTCACTAGCCAGAGCCATAACAATACTGTGTCCTGATGCTTTCTGTCTGACAGGAATCGACTGTTTCACTTGTTAGCAAAGCAAAGTTGCACTTTGCTCGTTGAGCTTCCCCTAAGGAACAATTGTGCTTTTCACCGTGAAAGCAAGCTCCAGCCCTGGAGTTTTAGATGCATATGATTTACTTTCCAAAACCATAACAAATATATGCCCTGATGTCTCCTGTCCGTCAGAAATCCAGAGTTCACGTGTTAGAAGAGCAAAGGTGCACTTTGCGATAGGAGCTTCCCGTACGTAACAACTGTGTTTTTCACCAAGAAAGAAAGCTCCAGACCTGCATTCTCGAATGCATATGATTCACTTATCGAAGCCATAAGAAATGTGTGTCCTTATGCTTTCTGTCTTGCAAGAATCAGCTGTTTCTCTTGTTAGCAACGAAAAGTTGTACTTTGCGAGATGAGCTTCCCTTAAGGAACAAAGTTGTTTTTCACGGAGAAAGAAAGATCCAGGCCTGGATTCTCAGATGCATATTATTCACTTATCAAAGCCATAAGAAATGTGTGTCCTTATGCCTTCTGTCTTACAAGAATCAGCTGATTCTCTTGATAGCAACGAAAAGTTGCGCTTTGCGAGATGAGCTTCCCCTAAGGAACATGGTTGCTTTTCACCGAGAAAGAAAGATCCAGTCCTGGATTCTCAGATGCATATGAGAATCTTTCTAAAGCCATAAGAAATATGTGTCCTGATACATTCTTTCTGGCAGGAATCGACTGTTTCACTTGTTAGCAGAAAAATGCTACTCTTTGCGAGCTGAACTTCCCCTAAGGAATAACTGTGCTTTCCATCCAGAAAGAGAGCTTTAGTCCTGGATTCTCTAATGCATGTGATTCACTAACAAGAGCCATAAGAATACTGTGTCCTGATGCCTTCTGTCTGATAGGAATCGACTCTTTCACTTAGCAAATCAAAGTTGCACTTTGCTCGTTGACCTTCCCCTAAGGAACAACAGTGCTTTGCACAGTGAAAGCAAGCTCCAGCTCTGGAGTTTTAGATGCATATGATTTACTTTCCAAAACCATAAGAAATATGTGCCCTGATGTCTCCTGTCTGTCAGAAATCAAGAGTTTCACGTGTTAGAAGAGCAAAGGTGCACTTTGCGATAAGAGCTTCCCGTACGTAACAACTGTGTTTTTCACCAAGAAAGAAAGCTCCAGACCTGCATTCTCGAATGCATATGATTCACTTATCAAAGCCATAAGAAATGTGTGTCCTTATGCCTTCTGTCTTGCAAGAATCAACTGTTTCTCTTGTTATCAACGAAAAGTTGCACTTTGCGAGATGAGCTTCCCCTAAGGAACAAAGTTGCTTTTCACCGAGAAAGAAAGCTCCAGACCTGCATTCTCGAATGCATATGATTCACTTATCAAAGCCATAAAAAATATATGTCCTTATGCATTCTGTCTTGCAAGAATCAGCTGATTCTCTTGATAGCAACGAAAAGTTGCGCTTTGCGAGATGAGCTTCCCCTAAGGAACATGGTTGCTTTTCACCGAGAAAGAAAGATCCAGTCCTGGATTCTCAGATGCATATGAGAATCTTTCTAAAGCCATAAGAAATATGTGTCCTGATACATTCTTTCTGGCAGGAATCGACTGTTTCACTTGTTAGCAGAAAAATGCTACTCTTTGCGAGCTGAACTTCCCCTAAGGAATAACTGTGCTTTCCATCCAGAAAGAGAGCTCCAGTCCTGGATTCTCTAATGCATGCGATTCACTAACAAGAGCCATAAGAATACTGTGTCCTGATGCCTTCTGTCTGACAGGAATCGACTGTTTCACTTGTTAGCAAAGCAAAGTTGCACTTTGCTCGTTGAGCTTCCCCTAAGGAACAACAGTGCTTTGCATCCAGAAAGAGAGCTCCAGTCCTGGATTCTCTGATGCATGTGATTCACTAACCAGAGCCATAAGAATACTGTGTCCTGATGCCTTCTGTCTGACAGGAATCGACTGTTTCACTTGTTAGCAAAGCAGAGTTGCACTTTGCTATTGAGCTTCCCGTAAAGAAACAACAGTGCTTTGCACCATGAAAGCAAGCTCCAGCCCTGGAGTTTTAGATGCATATGATTTACTTTCCAAAACCATAAGAAATATGTGCCCTGATGTCTCCTGTCTGTCAGAAATCAAGAGTTTCACGTGTTAGAAGAGCAAAGGTGCACTTTGCGATAAGAGCTTCCCCTACGTAACAACTGTGTTTTTCACCAAGAAAGAAAGCTCCAGACCTGCATTCTCGAATGCATATGATTCACTTATCAAAGCCATAAGAAATATGTGTCCTTATGCCTTCTGTCTTGCAAGAATCAACTGTTTCTCTTGTTATCAACGAAAAGTTGCACTTTGCGAGATGAGCTTCCCCTAAGGAACAAAGTTGTTTTTCACGGAGAAAGAAAGATCCAGGCCTGGATTCTCAGATGCATATTATTCACTTATCAAAGCCATAAGAAATGTGTGTCCTTATGCCTTCTGTCTTACAAGAATCAGCTGTTTCTCTTGTTAGCAACGAAAAGTTGCACTTTGCGAGATGAGCTTCCCCTAAGGAACAACGCTGTTTCTCACCGAGAAAGAAAGATCCAGTCCTGGATTCACAGATGGATATGAGAATCTTTCTAAAGCCATAAGAAATGTGTGTCCTGATACATTCTTTCTGTCAGGAATCGACTGTTTCACTTGTTAGCAGAAAAATGCTACTCTTTGCGAGCTGAACTTCCCGTATGGAACAACAGTGCTTTGCATCCAGAATGAGAGCTCCAGTCCTGGATTCTCTGATGCATGTGATTCACTAGCCAGAGCCATAACAATACTGTGTCCTGATGCTTTCTGTCTGACAGGAATCGACTGTTTCACTTGTTAGCAAAGCAAAGTTGCACTTTGCTCGTTGAGCTTCCCCTAAAGAACAATTGTGCTTTTCACCGTGAAAGCAAGCTCCAGCCCTGGAGTTTTAGATGCATATGATTTACTTTCCAAAACCATAACAAATATATGCCCTGATGTCTCCTGTCCGTCAGAAATCCAGAGTTCACGTGTTAGAAGAGCAAAGGTGCACTTTGCGATAGGAGCTTCCCGTACGTAACAACTGTGTTTTTCACCAAGAAAGAAAGCTCCAGACCTGCATTCTCGAATGCATATGATTCACTTATCGAAGCCATAAGAAATGTGTGTCCTTATGCTTTCTGTCTTGCAAGAATCAGCTGTTTCTCTTGTTAGCAACGAAAAGTTGTACTTTGCGAGATGAGCTTCCCTTAAGGAACAAAGTTGTTTTTCACGGAGAAAGAAAGATCCAGGCCTGGATTCTCAGATGCATATTATTCACTTATCAAAGCCATAAGAAATGTGTGTCCTTATGCCTTCTGTCTTACAAGAATCAGCTGTTTCTCTTGTTAGCAACGAAAAGTTGCACTTTGCGAGATGAGCTTCCCCTAAGGACCAACGCTGTTTCTCACCGAGAAAGAAAGATCCAATCCTGGATTCTCAGATGTATATGAGAATCTTTCTAAAGCCATAAGAAATATGTGTCCTGATACATTCTTTCTGGCAGGAATCGACTGTTTCACTTGTTAGCAGAAAAATGCTACTCTTTGCGAGCTGAACTTCCCCTAAAGAACGAATGCGCTTTGCATCCAGAAGGAGGGCTCCAGTCCTGGATTCTCTGATGCATGTGATTCACTAACCAGAGCCATAAGAATACTGTGTCCTGATGCCTTCTGTCTGACAGGAATCGACTGTTTCACTTGTTAGCAAAGCAGAGTTGCACTTTGCTATTGAGCTTCCCGTAAAGAAACAACAGTGCTTTGCACCATGAAAGCAAGCTCCAGCCCTGGAGTTTTAGATGCATATGATTTACTTTCCAAAACCATAAGAAATATGTGCCCTGATGTCTCCTGTCTGTCAGAAATCAAGAGTTTCACGTGTTAGAAGAGCAAAGGTGCACTTTGCGATAAGAGCTTCGCGTACGTAACAACTGTGTTTTTCACCAAGAAAGAAAGCTCCAGACCTGCATTCTCGAATGCATATGATTCACTTATCAAAGCCATAAGAAATGTGTGTCCTTATGCCTTCTGTCTTGCAAGAATCAACTGTTTCTCTTGTTATCAACGAAAAGTTGCACTTTGCGAGATGAGCTTCCCCTAAGGAACAAAGTTGCTTTTCACCGAGAAAGAAAGCTCCAGACCTGCATTCTCGAATGCATATGATTCACTTATCAAAGCCATAAAAAATATATGTCCTTATGCATTCTGTCTTGCAAGAATCAGCTGATTCTCTTGATAGCAACGAAAAGTTGCGCTTTGCGAGATGAGCTTCCCCTAAGGAACATGGTTGCTTTTCACCGAGAAAGAAAGATCCAGTCCTGGATTCTCAGATGCATATGAGAATCTTTCTAAAGCCATAAGAAATATGTGTCCTGATACATTCTTTCTGGCAGGAATCGACTGTTTCACTTGTTAGCAGAAAAATGCTACTCTTTGCGAGCTGAACTTCCCCTAAGGAATAACTGTGCTTTCCATCCAGAAAGAGAGCTCCAGTCCTGGATTCTCTAATGCATGTGATTCACTAACAAGAGCCATAAGAATACTGTGTCCTGATGCCTTCTGTCTGATAGGAATCGACTCTTTCACTTAGCAAATCAAAGTTGCACTTTGCTCGTTGACCTTCCCCTAAGGAACAACAGTGCTTTGCACAGTGAAAGCAAGCTCCAGCTCTGGAGTTTTAGATGCATATGATTTACTTTCCAAAACCATAAGAAATATGTGCCCTGATGTCTCCTGTCTGTCAGAAATCAAGAGTTTCACGTGTTAGAAGAGCAAAGGTGCACTTTGCGATAAGAGCTTCCCGTACGTAACAACTGTGTTTTTCACCAAGAAAGAAAGCTCCAGACCTGCATTCTCGAATGCATATGATTCACTTATCAAAGCCATAAGAAATGTGTGTCCTTATGCCTTCTGTCTTGCAAGAATCAACTGTTTCTCTTGTTATCAACGAAAAGTTGCACTTTGCGAGATGAGCTTCCCCTAAGGAACAAAGTTGCTTTTCACCGAGAAAGAAAGCTCCAGACCTGCATTCTCGAATGCATATGATTCACTTATCAAAGCCATAAAAAATATATGTCCTTATGCATTCTGTCTTGCAAGAATCAGCTGATTCTCTTGATAGCAACGAAAAGTTGCGCTTTGCGAGATGAGCTTCCCCTAAGGAACATGGTTGCTTTTCACCGAGAAAGAAAGATCCAGTCCTGGATTCTCAGATGCATATGAGAATCTTTCTAAAGCCATAAGAAATATGTGTCCTGATACATTCTTTCTGGCAGGAATCGACTGTTTCACTTGTTAGCAGAAAAATGCTACTCTTTGCGAGCTGAACTTCCCCTAAGGAATAACTGTGCTTTCCATCCAGAAAGAGAGCTTTAGTCCTGGATTCTCTAATGCATGTGATTCACTAACAAGAGCCATAAGAATACTGTGTCCTGATGCCTTCTGTCTGATAGGAATCGACTCTTTCACTTAGCAAATCAAAGTTGCACTTTGCTCGTTGACCTTCCCCTAAGGAACAACAGTGCTTTGCACAGTGAAAGCAAGCTCCAGCTCTGGAGTTTTAGATGCATATGATTTACTTTCCAAAACCATAAGAAATATGTGCCCTGATGTCTCCTGTCTGTCAGAAATCAAGAGTTTCACGTGTTAGAAGAGCAAAGGTGCACTTTGCGATAAGAGCTTCCCGTACGTAACAACTGTGTTTTTCACCAAGAAAGAAAGCTCCAGACCTGCATTCTCGAATGCATATGATTCACTTATCAAAGCCATAAGAAATGTGTGTCCTTATGCCTTCTGTCTTGCAAGAATCAACTGTTTCTCTTGTTATCAACGAAAAGTTGCACTTTGCGAGATGAGCTTCCCCTAAGGAACAAAGTTGCTTTTCACCGAGAAAGAAAGCTCCAGACCTGCATTCTCGAATGCATATGATTCACTTATCAAAGCCATAAAAAATATATGTCCTTATGCATTCTGTCTTGCAAGAATCAGCTGATTCTCTTGATAGCAACGAAAAGTTGCGCTTTGCGAGATGAGCTTCCCCTAAGGAACATGGTTGCTTTTCACCGAGAAAGAAAGATCCAGTCCTGGATTCTCAGATGCATATGAGAATCTTTCTAAAGCCATAAGAAATATGTGTCCTGATACATTCTTTCTGGCAGGAATCGACTGTTTCACTTGTTAGCAGAAAAATGCTACTCTTTGCGAGCTGAACTTCCCCTAAGGAATAACTGTGCTTTCCATCCAGAAAGAGAGCTCCAGTCCTGGATTCTCTAATGCATGCGATTCACTAACAAGAGCCATAAGAATACTGTGTCCTGATGCCTTCTGTCTGACAGGAATCGACTGTTTCACTTGTTAGCAAAGCAAAGTTGCACTTTGCTCGTTGAGCTTCCCCTAAGGAACAACAGTGCTTTGCATCCAGAAAGAGAGCTCCAGTCCTGGATTCTCTGATGCATGTGATTCACTAACCAGAGCCATAAGAATACTGTGTCCTGATGCCTTCTGTCTGACAGGAATCGACTGTTTCACTTGTTAGCAAAGCAGAGTTGCACTTTGCTATTGAGCTTCCCGTAAAGAAACAACAGTGCTTTGCACCATGAAAGCAAGCTCCAGCCCTGGAGTTTTAGATGCATATGATTTACTTTCCAAAACCATAAGAAATATGTGCCCTGATGTCTCCTGTCTGTCAGAAATCAAGAGTTTCACGTGTTAGAAGAGCAAAGGTGCACTTTGCGATAAGAGCTTCCCCTACGTAACAACTGTGTTTTTCACCAAGAAAGAAAGCTCCAGACCTGCATTCTCGAATGCATATGATTCACTTATCAAAGCCATAAGAAATATGTGTCCTTATGCCTTCTGTCTTGCAAGAATCAACTGTTTCTCTTGTTATCAACGAAAAGTTGCACTTTGCGAGATGAGCTTCCCCTAAGGAACAAAGTTGTTTTTCACGGAGAAAGAAAGATCCAGGCCTGGATTCTCAGATGCATATTATTCACTTATCAAAGCCATAAGAAATGTGTGTCCTTATGCCTTCTGTCTTACAAGAATCAGCTGTTTCTCTTGTTAGCAACGAAAAGTTGCACTTTGCGAGATGAGCTTCCCCTAAGGAACAACGCTGTTTCTCACCGAGAAAGAAAGATCCAGTCCTGGATTCACAGATGGATATGAGAATCTTTCTAAAGCCATAAGAAATGTGTGTCCTGATACATTCTTTCTGTCAGGAATCGACTGTTTCACTTGTTAGCAGAAAAATGCTACTCTTTGCGAGCTGAACTTCCCGTATGGAACAACAGTGCTTTGCATCCAGAATGAGAGCTCCAGTCCTGGATTCTCTGATGCATGTGATTCACTAGCCAGAGCCATAACAATACTGTGTCCTGATGCTTTCTGTCTGACAGGAATCGACTGTTTCACTTGTTAGCAAAGCAAAGTTGCACTTTGCTCGTTGAGCTTCCCCTAAAGAACAATTGTGCTTTTCACCGTGAAAGCAAGCTCCAGCCCTGGAGTTTTAGATGCATATGATTTACTTTCCAAAACCATAACAAATATATGCCCTGATGTCTCCTGTCCGTCAGAAATCCAGAGTTCACGTGTTAGAAGAGCAAAGGTGCACTTTGCGATAGGAGCTTCCCGTACGTAACAACTGTGTTTCTCACCAAGAAAGAAAGCTCCAGACCTGCATTCTCGAATGCATATGATTCACTTATCGAAGCCATAAGAAATGTGTGTCCTTATGCTTTCTGTCTTGCAAGAATCAGCTGTTTCTCTTGTTAGCAACGAAAAGTTGTACTTTGCGAGATGAGCTTCCCTTAAGGAACAAAGTTGTTTTTCACGGAGAAAGAAAGATCCAGGCCTGGATTCTCAGATGCATATTATTCACTTATCAAAGCCATAAGAAATGTGTGTCCTTATGCCTTCTGTCTTACAAGAATCAGCTGTTTCTCTTGTTAGCAACGAAAAGTTGCACTTTGCGAGATGAGCTTCCCCTAAGGACCAACGCTGTTTCTCACCGAGAAAGAAAGATCCAATCCTGGATTCTCAGATGTATATGAGAATCTTTCTAAAGCCATAAGAAATATGTGTCCTGATACATTCTTTCTGTCAGGAATCGACTGTTTCACTTGTTAGCAGAAAAATGCTACTCTTTGCGAGCTGAACTTCCCCTAAAGAACGAATGCGCTTTGCATCCAGAAGGAGGGCTCCAGTCCTGGATTCTCTGATGCATGTGATTCACTAACCAGAGCCATAAGAATACTGTGTCCTGATGCCTTCTGTCTGACAGGAATCGACTGTTTCACTTGTTAGCAAAGCAGAGTTGCACTTTGCTATTGAGCTTCCCGTAAAGAAACAACAGTGCTTTGCACCATGAAAGCAAGCTCCAGCCCTGGAGTTTTAGATGCATATGATTTACTTTCCAAAACCATAAGAAATATGTGCCCTGATGTCTCCTGTCTGTCAGAAATCAAGAGTTTCACGTGTTAGAAGAGCAAAGGTGCACTTTGCGATAAGAGCTTCGCGTACGTAACAACTGTGTTTTTCACCAAGAAAGAAAGCTCCAGACCTGCATTCTCGAATGCATATGATTCACTTATCAAAGCCATAAGAAATGTGTGTCCTTATGCCTTCTGTCTTGCAAGAATCAACTGTTTCTCTTGTTATCAACGAAAAGTTGCACTTTGCGAGATGAGCTTCCCCTAAGGAACAAAGTTGCTTTTCACCGAGAAAGAAAGCTCCAGACCTGCATTCTCGAATGCATATGATTCACTTATCAAAGCCATAAAAAATATATGTCCTTATGCATTCTGTCTTGCAAGAATCAGCTGATTCTCTTGATAGCAACGAAAAGTTGCGCTTTGCGAGATGAGCTTCCCCTAAGGAACATGGTTGCTTTTCACCGAGAAAGAAAGATCCAGTCCTGGATTCTCAGATGCATATGAGAATCTTTCTAAAGCCATAAGAAATATGTGTCCTGATACATTCTTTCTGGCAGGAATCGACTGTTTCACTTGTTAGCAGAAAAATGCTACTCTTTGCGAGCTGAACTTCCCCTAAGGAATAACTGTGCTTTCCATCCAGAAAGAGAGCTCCAGTCCTGGATTCTCTAATGCATGTGATTCACTAACAAGAGCCATAAGAATACTGTGTCCTGATGCCTTCTGTCTGATAGGAATCGACTCTTTCACTTAGCAAATCAAAGTTGCACTTTGCTCGTTGACCTTCCCCTAAGGAACAACAGTGCTTTGCACAGTGAAAGCAAGCTCCAGCTCTGGAGTTTTAGATGCATATGATTTACTTTCCAAAACCATAAGAAATATGTGCCCTGATGTCTCCTGTCTGTCAGAAATCAAGAGTTTCACGTGTTAGAAGAGCAAAGGTGCACTTTGCGATAAGAGCTTCCCGTACGTAACAACTGTGTTTTTCACCAAGAAAGAAAGCTCCAGACCTGCATTCTCGAATGCATATGATTCACTTATCAAAGCCATAAGAAATGTGTGTCCTTATGCCTTCTGTCTTGCAAGAATCAACTGTTTCTCTTGTTATCAACGAAAAGTTGCACTTTGCGAGATGAGCTTCCCCTAAGGAACAAAGTTGCTTTTCACCGAGAAAGAAAGCTCCAGACCTGCATTCTCGAATGCATATGATTCACTTATCAAAGCCATAAAAAATATATGTCCTTATGCATTCTGTCTTGCAAGAATCAGCCGATTCTCTTGATAGCAACGAAAAGTTGCGCTTTGCGAGATGAGCTTCCCCTAAGGAACATGGTTGCTTTTCACCGAGAAAGAAAGATCCAGTCCTGGATTCTCAGATGCATATGAGAATCTTTCTAAAGCCATAAGAAATATGTGTCCTGATACATTCTTTCTGGCAGGAATCGACTGTTTCACTTGTTAGCAGAAAAATGCTACTCTTTGCGAGCTGAACTTCCCCTAAGGAATAACTGTGCTTTCCATCCAGAAAGAGAGCTTTAGTCCTGGATTCTCTAATGCATGTGATTCACTAACAAGAGCCATAAGAATACTGTGTCCTGATGCCTTCTGTCTGATAGGAATCGACTCTTTCACTTAGCAAATCAAAGTTGCACTTTGCTCGTTGACCTTCCCCTAAGGAACAACAGTGCTTTGCACAGTGAAAGCAAGCTCCAGCTCTGGAGTTTTAGATGCATATGATTTACTTTCCAAAACCATAAGAAATATGTGCCCTGATGTCTCCTGTCTGTCAGAAATCAAGAGTTTCACGTGTTAGAAGAGCAAAGGTGCACTTTGCGATAAGAGCTTCCCGTACGTAACAACTGTGTTTTTCACCAAGAAAGAAAGCTCCAGACCTGCATTCTCGAATGCATATGATTCACTTATCAAAGCCATAAGAAATGTGTGTCCTTATGCCTTCTGTCTTGCAAGAATCAACTGTTTCTCTTGTTATCAACGAAAAGTTGCACTTTGCGAGATGAGCTTCCCCTAAGGAACAAAGTTGCTTTTCACCGAGAAAGAAAGCTCCAGACCTGCATTCTCGAATGCATATGATTCACTTATCAAAGCCATAAAAAATATATGTCCTTATGCATTCTGTCTTGCAAGAATCAGCTGATTCTCTTGATAGCAACGAAAAGTTGCGCTTTGCGAGATGAGCTTCCCCTAAGGAACATGGTTGCTTTTCACCGAGAAAGAAAGATCCAGTCCTGGATTCTCAGATGCATATGAGAATCTTTCTAAAGCCATAAGAAATATGTGTCCTGATACATTCTTTCTGGCAGGAATCGACTGTTTCACTTGTTAGCAGAAAAATGCTACTCTTTGCGAGCTGAACTTCCCCTAAGGAATAACTGTGCTTTCCATCCAGAAAGAGAGCTCCAGTCCTGGATTCTCTAATGCATGCGATTCACTAACAAGAGCCATAAGAATACTGTGTCCTGATGCCTTCTGTCTGACAGGAATCGACTGTTTCACTTGTTAGCAAAGCAAAGTTGCACTTTGCTCGTTGAGCTTCCCCTAAGGAACAACAGTGCTTTGCATCCAGAAAGAGAGCTCCAGTCCTGGATTCTCTGATGCATGTGATTCACTAACCAGAGCCATAAGAATACTGTGTCCTGATGCCTTCTGTCTGACAGGAATCGACTGTTTCACTTGTTAGCAAAGCAGAGTTGCACTTTGCTATTGAGCTTCCCGTAAAGAAACAACAGTGCTTTGCACCATGAAAGCAAGCTCCAGCCCTGGAGTTTTAGATGCATATGATTTACTTTCCAAAACCATAAGAAATATGTGCCCTGATGTCTCCTGTCTGTCAGAAATCAAGAGTTTCACGTGTTAGAAGAGCAAAGGTGCACTTTGCGATAAGAGCTTCCCCTACGTAACAACTGTGTTTTTCACCAAGAAAGAAAGCTCCAGACCTGCATTCTCGAATGCATATGATTCACTTATCAAAGCCATAAGAAATATGTGTCCTTATGCCTTCTGTCTTGCAAGAATCAACTGTTTCTCTTGTTATCAACGAAAAGTTGCACTTTGCGAGATGAGCTTCCCCTAAGGAACAAAGTTGTTTTTCACGGAGAAAGAAAGATCCAGGCCTGGATTCTCAGATGCATATTATTCACTTATCAAAGCCATAAGAAATGTGTGTCCTTATGCCTTCTGTCTTACATGAATCAGCTGTTTCTCTTGTTAGCAACGAAAAGTTGCACTTTGCGAGATGAGCTTCCCCTAAGGAACAACGCTGTTTCTCACCGAGAAAGAAAGATCCAGTCCTGGATTCACAGATGGATATGAGAATCTTTCTAAAGCCATAAGAAATGTGTGTCCTGATACATTCTTTCTGTCAGGAATCGACTGTTTCACTTGTTAGCAGAAAAATGCTACTCTTTGCGAGCTGAACTTCCCGTATGGAACAACAGTGCTTTGCATCCAGAATGAGAGCTCCAGTCCTGGATTCTCTGATGCATGTGATTCACTAGCCAGAGCCATAACAATACTGTGTCCTGATGCTTTCTGTCTGACAGGAATCGACTGTTTCACTTGTTAGCAAAGCAAAGTTGCACTTTGCTCGTTGAGCTTCCCCTAAAGAACAATTGTGCTTTTCACCGTGAAAGCAAGCTCCAGCCCTGGAGTTTTAGATGCATATGATTTACTTTCCAAAACCATAACAAATATATGCCCTGATGTCTCCTGTCCGTCAGAAATCCAGAGTTCACGTGTTAGAAGAGCAAAGGTGCACTTTGCGATAGGAGCTTCCCGTACGTAACAACTGTGTTTTTCACCAAGAAAGAAAGCTCCAGACCTGCATTCTCGAATGCATATGATTCACTTATCGAAGCCATAAGAAATGTGTGTCCTTATGCTTTCTGTCTTGCAAGAATCAGCTGTTTCTCTTGTTAGCAACGAAAAGTTGTACTTTGCGAGATGAGCTTCCCTTAAGGAACAAAGTTGTTTTTCACGGAGAAAGAAAGATCCAGGCCTGGATTCTCAGATGCATATTATTCACTTATCAAAGCCATAAGAAATGTGTGTCCTTATGCCTTCTGTCTTACAAGAATCAGCTGTTTCTCTTGTTAGCAACGAAAAGTTGCACTTTGCGAGATGAGCTTCCCCTAAGGACCAACGCTGTTTCTCACCGAGAAAGAAAGATCCAATCCTGGATTCTCAGATGTATATGAGAATCTTTCTAAAGCCATAAGAAATATGTGTCCTGATACATTCTTTCTGGCAGGAATCGACTGTTTCACTTGTTAGCAGAAAAATGCTACTCTTTGCGAGCTGAACTTCCCCTAAAGAACGAATGCGCTTTGCATCCAGAAGGAGGGCTCCAGTCCTGGATTCTCTGATGCATGTGATTCACTAACCAGAGCCATAAGAATACTGTGTCCTGATGCCTTCTGTCTGACAGGAATCGACTGTTTCACTTGTTAGCAAAGCAGAGTTGCACTTTGCTATTGAGCTTCCCGTAAAGAAACAACAGTGCTTTGCACCATGAAAGCAAGCGCCAGCCCTGGAGTTTTAGATGCATATGATTTACTTTCCAAAACCATAAGAAATATGTGCCCTGATGTCTCCTGTCTGTCAGAAATCAAGAGTTTCACGTGTTAGAAGAGCAAAGGTGCACTTTGCGATAAGAGCTTCGCGTACGTAACAACTGTGTTTTTCACCAAGAAAGAAAGCTCCAGACCTGCATTCTCGAATGCATATGATTCACTTATCAAAGCCATAAGAAATGTGTGTCCTTATGCCTTCTGTCTTGCAAGAATCAACTGTTTCTCTTGTTATCAACGAAAAGTTGCACTTTGCGAGATGAGCTTCCCCTAAGGAACAAAGTTGCTTTTCACCGAGAAAGAAAGCTCCAGACCTGCATTCTCGAATGCATATGATTCACTTATCAAAGCCATAAAAAATATATGTCCTTATGCATTCTGTCTTGCAAGAATCAGCTGATTCTCTTGATAGCAACGAAAAGTTGCGCTTTGCGAGATGAGCTTCCCCTAAGGAACATGGTTGCTTTTCACCGAGAAAGAAAGATCCAGTCCTGGATTCTCAGATGCATATGAGAATCTTTCTAAAGCCATAAGAAATATGTGTCCTGATACATTCTTTCTGGCAGGAATCGACTGTTTCACTTGTTAGCAGAAAAATGCTACTCTTTGCGAGCTGAACTTCCCCTAAGGAATAACTGTGCTTTCCATCCAGAAAGAGAGCTCCAGTCCTGGATTCTCTAATGCATGTGATTCACTAACAAGAGCCATAAGAATACTGTGTCCTGATGCCTTCTGTCTGATAGGAATCGACTCTTTCACTTAGCAAATCAAAGTTGCACTTTGCTCGTTGACCTTCCCCTAAGGAACAACAGTGCTTTGCACAGTGAAAGCAAGCTCCAGCTCTGGAGTTTTAGATGCATATGATTTACTTTCCAAAACCATAAGAAATATGTGCCCTGATGTCTCCTGTCTGTCAGAAATCAAGAGTTTCACGTGTTAGAAGAGCAAAGGTGCACTTTGCGATAAGAGCTTCCCGTACGTAACAACTGTGTTTTTCACCAAGAAAGAAAGCTCCAGACCTGCATTCTCGAATGCATATGATTCACTTATCAAAGCCATAAGAAATGTGTGTCCTTATGCCTTCTGTCTTGCAAGAATCAACTGTTTCTCTTGTTATCAACGAAAAGTTGCACTTTGCGAGATGAGCTTCCCCTAAGGAACAAAGTTGCTTTTCACCGAGAAAGAAAGCTCCAGACCTGCATTCTCGAATGCATATGATTCACTTATCAAAGCCATAAAAAATATATGTCCTTATGCATTCTGTCTTGCACGAATCAGCTGATTCTCTTGATAGCAACGAAAAGTTGCGCTTTGCGAGATGAGCTTCCCCTAAGGAACATGGTTGCTTTTCACCGAGAAAGAAAGATCCAGTCCTGGATTCTCAGATGCATATGAGAATCTTTCTAAAGCCATAAGAAATATGTGTCCTGATACATTCTTTCTGGCAGGAATCGACTGTTTCACTTGTTAGCAGAAAAATGCTACTCTTTGCGAGCTGAACTTCCCCTAAGGAATAACTGTGCTTTCCATCCAGAAAGAGAGCTCCAGTCCTGGATTCTCTAATGCATGCGATTCACTAACAAGAGCCATAAGAATACTGTGTCCTGATGCCTTCTGTCTGACAGGAATCGACTGTTTCACTTGTTAGCAAAGCAAAGTTGCACTTTGCTCGTTGAGCTTCCCCTAAGGAACAACAGTGCTTTGCATCCAGAAAGAGAGCTCCAGTCCTGGATTCTCTGATGCATGTGATTCACTAACCAGAGCCATAAGAATACTGTGTCCTGATGCCTTCTGTCTGACAGGAATCGACTGTTTCACTTGTTAGCAAAGCAGAGTTGCACTTTGCTATTGAGCTTCCCGTAAAGAAACAACAGTGCTTTGCACCATGAAAGCAAGCTCCAGCCCTGGAGTTTTAGATGCATATGATTTACTTTCCAAAACCATAAGAAATATGTGCCCTGATGTCTCCTGTCTGTCAGAAATCAAGAGTTTCACGTGTTAGAAGAGCAAAGGTGCACTTTGCGATAAGAGCTTCCCCTACGTAACAACTGTGTTTTTCACCAAGAAAGAAAGCTCCAGACCTGCATTCTCGAATGCATATGATTCACTTATCAAAGCCATAAGAAATATGTGTCCTTATGCCTTCTGTCTTGCAAGAATCAACTGTTTCTCTTGTTATCAACGAAAAGTTGCACTTTGCGAGATGAGCTTCCCCTAAGGAACAAAGTTGTTTTTCACGGAGAAAGAAAGATCCAGGCCTGGATTCTCAGATGCATATTATTCACTTATCAAAGCCATAAGAAATGTGTGTCCTTATGCCTTCTGTCTTACAAGAATCAGCTGTTTCTCTTGTTAGCAACGAAAAGTTGCACTTTGCGAGATGAGCTTCCCCTAAGGACCAACGCTGTTTCTCACCGAGAAAGAAAGATCCAGTCCTGGATTCACAGATGGATATGAGAATCTTTCTAACGCCATAAGAAATGTGTGTCCTGATACATTCTTTCTGTCAGGAATCGACTGTTTCACTTGTTAGCAGAAAAATGCTACTCTTTGCGAGCTGAACTTCCCGTATGGAACAACAGTGCTTTGCATCCAGAATGAGAGCTCCAGTCCTGGATTCTCTGATGCATGTGATTCACTAGCCAGAGCCATAACAATACTGTGTCCTGATGCTTTCTGTCTGACAGGAATCGACTGTTTCACTTGTTAGCAAAGCAAAGTTGCACTTTGCTCGTTGAGCTTCCCCTAAAGAACAATTGTGCTTTTCACCGTGAAAGCAAGCTCCAGCCCTGGAGTTTTAGATGCATATGATTTACTTTCCAAAACCATAACAAATATATGCCCTGATGTCTCCTGTCCGTCAGAAATCCAGAGTTCACGTGTTAGAAGAGCAAAGGTGCACTTTGCGATAGGAGCTTCCCGTACGTAACAACTGTGTTTTTCACCAAGAAAGAAAGCTCCAGACCTGCATTCTCGAATGCATATGATTCACTTATCGAAGCCATAAGAAATGTGTGTCCTTATGCTTTCTGTCTTGCAAGAATCAGCTGTTTCTCTTGTTAGCAACGAAAAGTTGTACTTTGCGAGATGAGCTTCCCTTAAGGAACAAAGTTGTTTTTCACGGAGAAAGAAAGATCCAGGCCTGGATTCTCAGATGCATATTATTCACTTATCAAAGCCATAAGAAATGTGTGTCCTTATGCCTTCTGTCTTACAAGAATCAGCTGTTTCTCTTGTTAGCAACGAAAAGTTGCACTTTGCGAGATGAGCTTCCCCTAAGGACCAACGCTGTTTCTCACCGAGAAAGAAAGATCCAATCCTGGATTCTCAGATGTATATGAGAATCTTTCTAAAGCCATAAGAAATATGTGTCCTGATACATTCTTTCTGGCAGGAATCGACTGTTTCACTTGTTAGCAGAAAAATGCTACTCTTTGCGAGCTGAACTTCCCCTAAGGAATAACTGTGCTTTCCATCCAGAAAGAGAGCTCCAGTCCTGGATTCTCTAATGCATGTGATTCACTAACAAGAGCCATAAGAATACTGTGTCCTGATGCCTTCTGTCTGATAGGAATCGACTCTTTCACTTAGCAAATCAAAGTTGCACTTTGCTCGTTGACCTTCCCCTAAGGAACAACAGTGCTTTGCACAGTGAAAGCAAGCTCCAGCTCTGGAGTTTTAGATGCATATGATTTACTTTCCAAAACCATAAGAAATATGTGCCCTGATGTCTCCTGTCTGTCAGAAATCAAGAGTTTCACGTGTTAGAAGAGCAAAGGTGCACTTTGCGATAAGAGCTTCCCGTACGTAACAACTGTGTTTTTCACCAAGAAAGAAAGCTCCAGACCTGCATTCTCGAATGCATATGATTCACTTATCAAAGCCATAAGAAATGTGTGTCCTTATGCCTTCTGTCTTGCAAGAATCAACTGTTTCTCTTGTTATCAACGAAAAGTTGCACTTTGCGAGATGAGCTTCCCCTAAGGAACAAAGTTGCTTTTCACCGAGAAAGAAAGCTCCAGACCTGCATTCTCGAATGCATATGATTCACTTATCAAAGCCATAAAAAATATATGTCCTTATGCATTCTGTCTTGCAAGAATCAGCTGATTCTCTTGATAGCAACGAAAAGTTGCGCTTTGCGAGATGAGCTTCCCCTAAGGAACATGGTTGCTTTTCACCGAGAAAGAAAGATCCAGTCCTGGATTCTCAGATGCATATGAGAATCTTTCTAAAGCCATAAGAAATATGTGTCCTGATACATTCTTTCTGGCAGGAATCGACTGTTTCACTTGTTAGCAGAAAAATGCTACTCTTTGCGAGCTGAACTTCCCCTAAGGAATAACTGTGCTTTCCATCCAGAAAGAGAGCTTTAGTCCTGGATTCTCTAATGCATGTGATTCACTAACAAGAGCCATAAGAATACTGTGTCCTGATGCCTTCTGTCTGATAGGAATCGACTCTTTCACTTAGCAAATCAAAGTTGCACTTTGCTCGTTGACCTTCCCCTAAGGAACAACAGTGCTTTGCACAGTGAAAGCAAGCTCCAGCTCTGGAGTTTTAGATGCATATGATTTACTTTCCAAAACCATAAGAAATATGTGCCCTGATGTCTCCTGTCTGTCAGAAATCAAGAGTTTCACGTGTTAGAAGAGCAAAGGTGCACTTTGCGATAAGAGCTTCGCGTACGTAACAACTGTGTTTTTCACCAAGAAAGAAAGCTCCAGACCTGCATTCTCGAATGCATATGATTCACTTATCAAAGCCATAAGAAATGTGTGTCCTTATGCCTTCTGTCTTGCAAGAATCAACTGTTTCTCTTGTTATCAACGAAAAGTTGCACTTTGCGAGATGAGCTTCCCCTAAGGAACAAAGTTGCTTTTCACCGAGAAAGAAAGCTCCAGACCTGCATTCTCGAATGCATATGATTCACTTATCAAAGCCATAAAAAATATATGTCCTTATGCATTCTGTCTTGCAAGAATCAGCTGATTCTCTTGATAGCAACGAAAAGTTGCGCTTTGCGAGATGAGCTTCCCCTAAGGAACATGGTTGCTTTTCACCGAGAAAGAAAGATCCAGTCCTGGATTCTCAGATGCATATGAGAATCTTTCTAAAGCCATAAGAAATATGTGTCCTGATACATTCTTTCTGGCAGGAATCGACTGTTTCACTTGTTAGCAGAAAAATGCTACTCTTTGCGAGCTGAACTTCCCCTAAGGAATAACTGTGCTTTCCATCCAGAAAGAGAGCTCCAGTCCTGGATTCTCTAATGCATGCGATTCACTAACAAGAGCCATAAGAATACTGTGTCCTGATGCCTTCTGTCTGACAGGAATCGACTGTTTCACTTGTTAGCAAAGCAAAGTTGCACTTTGCTCGTTGAGCTTCCCCTAAGGAACAACAGTGCTTTGCATCCAGAAAGAGAGCTCCAGTCCTGGATTCTCTGATGCATGTGATTCACTAACCAGAGCCATAAGAATACTGTGTCCTGATGCCTTCTGTCTGACAGGAATCGACTGTTTCACTTGTTAGCAAAGCAGAGTTGCACTTTGCTATTGAGCTTCCCGTAAAGAAACAACAGTGCTTTGCACCATGAAAGCAAGCTCCAGCCCTGGAGTTTTAGATGCATATGATTTACTTTCCAAAACCATAAGAAATATGTGCCCTGATGTCTCCTGTCTGTCAGAAATCAAGAGTTTCACGTGTTAGAAGAGCAAAGGTGCACTTTGCGATAAGAGCTTCCCCTACGTAACAACTGTGTTTTTCACCAAGAAAGAAAGCTCCAGACCTGCATTCTCGAATGCATATGATTCACTTATCAAAGCCATAAGAAATATGTGTCCTTATGCCTTCTGTCTTGCAAGAATCAACTGTTTCTCTTGTTATCAACGAAAAGTTGCACTTTGCGAGATGAGCTTCCCCTAAGGAACAAAGTTGTTTTTCACGGAGAAAGAAAGATCCAGGCCTGGATTCTCAGATGCATATTATTCACTTATCAAAGCCATAAGAAATGTGTGTCCTTATGCCTTCTGTCTTACAAGAATCAGCTGTTTCTCTTGTTAGCAACGAAAAGTTGCACTTTGCGAGATGAGCTTCCCCTAAGGAACAACGCTGTTTCTCACCGAGAAAGAAAGATCCAGTCCTGGATTCACAGATGGATATGAGAATCTTTCTAAAGCCATAAGAAATGTGTGTCCTGATACATTCTTTCTGTCAGGAATCGACTGTTTCACTTGTTAGCAGAAAAATGCTACTCTTTGCGAGCTGAACTTCCCGTATGGAACAACAGTGCTTTGCATCCAGAATGAGAGCTCCAGTCCTGGATTCTCTGATGCATGTGATTCACTAGCCAGAGCCATAACAATACTGTGTCCTGATGCTTTCTGTCTGACAGGAATCGACTGTTTCACTTGTTAGCAAAGCAAAGTTGCACTTTGCTCGTTGAGCTTCCCCTAAAGAACAATTGTGCTTTTCACCGTGAAAGCAAGCTCCAGCCCTGGAGTTTTAGATGCATATGATTTACTTTCCAAAACCATAACAAATATATGCCCTGATGTCTCCTGTCCGTCAGAAATCCAGAGTTCACGTGTTAGAAGAGCAAAGGTGCACTTTGCGATAGGAGCTTCCCGTACGTAACAACTGTGTTTCTCACCAAGAAAGAAAGCTCCAGACCTGCATTCTCGAATGCATATGATTCACTTATCGAAGCCATAAGAAATGTGTGTCCTTATGCTTTCTGTCTTGCAAGAATCAGCTGTTTCTCTTGTTAGCAACGAAAAGTTGTACTTTGCGAGATGAGCTTCCCTTAAGGAACAAAGTTGTTTTTCACGGAGAAAGAAAGATCCAGGCCTGGATTCTCAGATGCATATTATTCACTTATCAAAGCCATAAGAAATGTGTGTCCTTATGCCTTCTGTCTTACAAGAATCAGCTGTTTCTCTTGTTAGCAACGAAAAGTTGCACTTTGCGAGATGAGCTTCCCCTAAGGACCAACGCTGTTTCTCACCGAGAAAGAAAGATCCAATCCTGGATTCTCAGATGTATATGAGAATCTTTCTAAAGCCATAAGAAATATGTGTCCTGATACATTCTTTCTGTCAGGAATCGACTGTTTCACTTGTTAGCAGAAAAATGCTACTCTTTGCGAGCTGAACTTCCCCTAAAGAACGAATGCGCTTTGCATCCAGAAGGAGGGCTCCAGTCCTGGATTCTCTGATGCATGTGATTCACTAACCAGAGCCATAAGAATACTGTGTCCTGATGCCTTCTGTCTGACAGGAATCGACTGTTTCACTTGTTAGCAAAGCAGAGTTGCACTTTGCTATTGAGCTTCCCGTAAAGAAACAACAGTGCTTTGCACCATGAAAGCAAGCTCCAGCCCTGGAGTTTTAGATGCATATGATTTACTTTCCAAAACCATAAGAAATATGTGCCCTGATGTCTCCTGTCTGTCAGAAATCAAGAGTTTCACGTGTTAGAAGAGCAAAGGTGCACTTTGCGATAAGAGCTTCCCGTACGTAACAACTGTGTTTTTCACCAAGAAAGAAAGCTCCAGACCTGCATTCTCGAATGCATATGATTCACTTATCAAAGCCATAAGAAATGTGTGTCCTTATGCCTTCTGTCTTGCAAGAATCAACTGTTTCTCTTGTTATCAACGAAAAGTTGCACTTTGCGAGATGAGCTTCCCCTAAGGAACAAAGTTGCTTTTCACCGAGAAAGAAAGCTCCAGACCTGCATTCTCGAATGCATATGATTCACTTATCAAAGCCATAAAAAATATATGTCCTTATGCATTCTGTCTTGCAAGAATCAGCTGATTCTCTTGATAGCAACGAAAAGTTGCGCTTTGCGAGATGAGCTTCCCCTAAGGAACATGGTTGCTTTTCACCGAGAAAGAAAGATCCAGTCCTGGATTCTCAGATGCATATGAGAATCTTTCTAAAGCCATAAGAAATATGTGTCCTGATACATTCTTTCTGGCAGGAATCGACTGTTTCACTTGTTAGCAGAAAAATGCTACTCTTTGCGAGCTGAACTTCCCCTAAGGAATAACTGTGCTTTCCATCCAGAAAGAGAGCTCCAGTCCTGGATTCTCTAATGCATGTGATTCACTAACAAGAGCCATAAGAATACTGTGTCCTGATGCCTTCTGTCTGATAGGAATCGACTCTTTCACTTAGCAAATCAAAGTTGCACTTTGCTCGTTGACCTTCCCCTAAGGAACAACAGTGCTTTGCACAGTGAAAGCAAGCTCCAGCTCTGGAGTTTTAGATGCATATGATTTACTTTCCAAAACCATAAGAAATATGTGCCCTGATGTCTCCTGTCTGTCAGAAATCAAGAGTTTCACGTGTTAGAAGAGCAAAGGTGCACTTTGCGATAAGAGCTTCCCGTACGTAACAACTGTGTTTTTCACCAAGAAAGAAAGCTCCAGACCTGCATTCTCGAATGCATATGATTCACTTATCAAAGCCATAAGAAATGTGTGTCCTTATGCCTTCTGTCTTGCAAGAATCAACTGTTTCTCTTGTTATCAACGAAAAGTTGCACTTTGCGAGATGAGCTTCCCCTAAGGAACAAAGTTGCTTTTCACCGAGAAAGAAAGCTCCAGACCTGCATTCTCGAATGCATATGATTCACTTATCAAAGCCATAAAAAATATATGTCCTTATGCATTCTGTCTTGCAAGAATCAGCCGATTCTCTTGATAGCAACGAAAAGTTGCGCTTTGCGAGATGAGCTTCCCCTAAGGAACATGGTTGCTTTTCACCGAGAAAGAAAGATCCAGTCCTGGATTCTCAGATGCATATGAGAATCTTTCTAAAGCCATAAGAAATATGTGTCCTGATACATTCTTTCTGGCAGGAATCGACTGTTTCACTTGTTAGCAGAAAAATGCTACTCTTTGCGAGCTGAACTTCCCCTAAGGAATAACTGTGCTTTCCATCCAGAAAGAGAGCTTTAGTCCTGGATTCTCTAATGCATGTGATTCACTAACAAGAGCCATAAGAATACTGTGTCCTGATGCCTTCTGTCTGATAGGAATCGACTCTTTCACTTAGCAAATCAAAGTTGCACTTTGCTCGTTGACCTTCCCCTAAGGAACAACAGTGCTTTGCACAGTGAAAGCAAGCTCCAGCTCTGGAGTTTTAGATGCATATGATTTACTTTCCAAAACCATAAGAAATATGTGCCCTGATGTCTCCTGTCTGTCAGAAATCAAGAGTTTCACGTGTTAGAAGAGCAAAGGTGCACTTTGCGATAAGAGCTTCCCGTACGTAACAACTGTGTTTTTCACCAAGAAAGAAAGCTCCAGACCTGCATTCTCGAATGCATATGATTCACTTATCAAAGCCATAAAAAATATATGTCCTTATGCATTCTGTCTTGCAAGAATCAGCTGATTCTCTTGATAGCAACGAAAAGTTGCGCTTTGCGAGATGAGCTTCCCCTAAGGAACATGGTTGCTTTTCACCGAGAAAGAAAGATCCAGTCCTGGATTCTCAGATGCATATGAGAATCTTTCTAAAGCCATAAGAAATATGTGTCCTGATACATTCTTTCTGGCAGGAATCGACTGTTTCACTTGTTAGCAGAAAAATGCTACTCTTTGCGAGCTGAACTTCCCCTAAGGAATAACTGTGCTTTCCATCCAGAAAGAGAGCTCCAGTCCTGGATTCTCTAATGCATGCGATTCACTAACAAGAGCCATAAGAATACTGTGTCCTGATGCCTTCTGTCTGACAGGAATCGACTGTTTCACTTGTTAGCAAAGCAAAGTTGCACTTTGCTCGTTGAGCTTCCCCTAAGGAACAACAGTGCTTTGCATCCAGAAAGAGAGCTCCAGTCCTGGATTCTCTGATGCATGTGATTCACTAACCAGAGCCATAAGAATACTGTGTCCTGATGCCTTCTGTCTGACAGGAATCGACTGTTTCACTTGTTAGCAAAGCAGAGTTGCACTTTGCTATTGAGCTTCCCGTAAAGAAACAACAGTGCTTTGCACCATGAAAGCAAGCTCCAGCCCTGGAGTTTTAGATGCATATGATTTACTTTCCAAAACCATAAGAAATATGTGCCCTGATGTCTCCTGTCTGTCAGAAATCAAGAGTTTCACGTGTTAGAAGAGCAAAGGTGCACTTTGCGATAAGAGCTTCCCCTACGTAACAACTGTGTTTTTCACCAAGAAAGAAAGCTCCAGACCTGCATTCTCGAATGCATATGATTCACTTATCAAAGCCATAAGAAATATGTGTCCTTATGCCTTCTGTCTTGCAAGAATCAACTGTTTCTCTTGTTATCAACGAAAAGTTGCACTTTGCGAGATGAGCTTCCCCTAAGGAACAAAGTTGTTTTTCACGGAGAAAGAAAGATCCAGGCCTGGATTCTCAGATGCATATTATTCACTTATCAAAGCCATAAGAAATGTGTGTCCTTATGCCTTCTGTCTTACATGAATCAGCTGTTTCTCTTGTTAGCAACGAAAAGTTGCACTTTGCGAGATGAGCTTCCCCTAAGGAACAACGCTGTTTCTCACCGAGAAAGAAAGATCCAGTCCTGGATTCACAGATGGATATGAGAATCTTTCTAAAGCCATAAGAAATGTGTGTCCTGATACATTCTTTCTGTCAGGAATCGACTGTTTCACTTGTTAGCAGAAAAATGCTACTCTTTGCGAGCTGAACTTCCCGTATGGAACAACAGTGCTTTGCATCCAGAATGAGAGCTCCAGTCCTGGATTCTCTGATGCATGTGATTCACTAGCCAGAGCCATAACAATACTGTGTCCTGATGCTTTCTGTCTGACAGGAATCGACTGTTTCACTTGTTAGCAAAGCAAAGTTGCACTTTGCTCGTTGAGCTTCCCCTAAAGAACAATTGTGCTTTTCACCGTGAAAGCAAGCTCCAGCCCTGGAGTTTTAGATGCATATGATTTACTTTCCAAAACCATAACAAATATATGCCCTGATGTCTCCTGTCCGTCAGAAATCCAGAGTTCACGTGTTAGAAGAGCAAAGGTGCACTTTGCGATAGGAGCTTCCCGTACGTAACAACTGTGTTTTTCACCAAGAAAGAAAGCTCCAGACCTGCATTCTCGAATGCATATGATTCACTTATCGAAGCCATAAGAAATGTGTGTCCTTATGCTTTCTGTCTTGCAAGAATCAGCTGTTTCTCTTGTTAGCAACGAAAAGTTGTACTTTGCGAGATGAGCTTCCCTTAAGGAACAAAGTTGTTTTTCACGGAGAAAGAAAGATCCAGGCCTGGATTCTCAGATGCATATTATTCACTTATCAAAGCCATAAGAAATGTGTGTCCTTATGCCTTCTGTCTTACAAGAATCAGCTGTTTCTCTTGTTAGCAACGAAAAGTTGCACTTTGCGAGATGAGCTTCCCCTAAGGACCAACGCTGTTTCTCACCGAGAAAGAAAGATCCAATCCTGGATTCTCAGATGTATATGAGAATCTTTCTAAAGCCATAAGAAATATGTGTCCTGATACATTCTTTCTGGCAGGAATCGACTGTTTCACTTGTTAGCAGAAAAATGCTACTCTTTGCGAGCTGAACTTCCCCTAAAGAACGAATGCGCTTTGCATCCAGAAGGAGGGCTCCAGTCCTGGATTCTCTGATGCATGTGATTCACTAACCAGAGCCATAAGAATACTGTGTCCTGATGCCTTCTGTCTGACAGGAATCGACTGTTTCACTTGTTAGCAAAGCAGAGTTGCACTTTGCTATTGAGCTTCCCGTAAAGAAACAACAGTGCTTTGCACCATGAAAGCAAGCGCCAGCCCTGGAGTTTTAGATGCATATGATTTACTTTCCAAAACCATAAGAAATATGTGCCCTGATGTCTCCTGTCTGTCAGAAATCAAGAGTTTCACGTGTTAGAAGAGCAAAGGTGCACTTTGCGATAAGAGCTTCGCGTACGTAACAACTGTGTTTTTCACCAAGAAAGAAAGCTCCAGACCTGCATTCTCGAATGCATATGATTCACTTATCAAAGCCATAAGAAATGTGTGTCCTTATGCCTTCTGTCTTGCAAGAATCAACTGTTTCTCTTGTTATCAACGAAAAGTTGCACTTTGCGAGATGAGCTTCCCCTAAGGAACAAAGTTGCTTTTCACCGAGAAAGAAAGCTCCAGACCTGCATTCTCGAATGCATATGATTCACTTATCAAAGCCATAAAAAATATATGTCCTTATGCATTCTGTCTTGCAAGAATCAGCTGATTCTCTTGATAGCAACGAAAAGTTGCGCTTTGCGAGATGAGCTTCCCCTAAGGAACATGGTTGCTTTTCACCGAGAAAGAAAGATCCAGTCCTGGATTCTCAGATGCATATGAGAATCTTTCTAAAGCCATAAGAAATATGTGTCCTGATACATTCTTTCTGGCAGGAATCGACTGTTTCACTTGTTAGCAGAAAAATGCTACTCTTTGCGAGCTGAACTTCCCCTAAGGAATAACTGTGCTTTCCATCCAGAAAGAGAGCTCCAGTCCTGGATTCTCTAATGCATGTGATTCACTAACAAGAGCCATAAGAATACTGTGTCCTGATGCCTTCTGTCTGATAGGAATCGACTCTTTCACTTAGCAAATCAAAGTTGCACTTTGCTCGTTGACCTTCCCCTAAGGAACAACAGTGCTTTGCACAGTGAAAGCAAGCTCCAGCTCTGGAGTTTTAGATGCATATGATTTACTTTCCAAAACCATAAGAAATATGTGCCCTGATGTCTCCTGTCTGTCAGAAATCAAGAGTTTCACGTGTTAGAAGAGCAAAGGTGCACTTTGCGATAAGAGCTTCCCGTACGTAACAACTGTGTTTTTCACCAAGAAAGAAAGCTCCAGACCTGCATTCTCGAATGCATATGATTCACTTATCAAAGCCATAAGAAATGTGTGTCCTTATGCCTTCTGTCTTGCAAGAATCAACTGTTTCTCTTGTTATCAACGAAAAGTTGCACTTTGCGAGATGAGCTTCCCCTAAGGAACAAAGTTGCTTTTCACCGAGAAAGAAAGCTCCAGACCTGCATTCTCGAATGCATATGATTCACTTATCAAAGCCATAAAAAATATATGTCCTTATGCATTCTGTCTTGCACGAATCAGCTGATTCTCTTGATAGCAACGAAAAGTTGCGCTTTGCGAGATGAGCTTCCCCTAAGGAACATGGTTGCTTTTCACCGAGAAAGAAAGATCCAGTCCTGGATTCTCAGATGCATATGAGAATCTTTCTAAAGCCATAAGAAATATGTGTCCTGATACATTCTTTCTGGCAGGAATCGACTGTTTCACTTGTTAGCAGAAAAATGCTACTCTTTGCGAGCTGAACTTCCCCTAAGGAATAACTGTGCTTTCCATCCAGAAAGAGAGCTCCAGTCCTGGATTCTCTAATGCATGCGATTCACTAACAAGAGCCATAAGAATACTGTGTCCTGATGCCTTCTGTCTGACAGGAATCGACTGTTTCACTTGTTAGCAAAGCAAAGTTGCACTTTGCTCGTTGAGCTTCCCCTAAGGAACAACAGTGCTTTGCATCCAGAAAGAGAGCTCCAGTCCTGGATTCTCTGATGCATGTGATTCACTAACCAGAGCCATAAGAATACTGTGTCCTGATGCCTTCTGTCTGACAGGAATCGACTGTTTCACTTGTTAGCAAAGCAGAGTTGCACTTTGCTATTGAGCTTCCCGTAAAGAAACAACAGTGCTTTGCACCATGAAAGCAAGCTCCAGCCCTGGAGTTTTAGATGCATATGATTTACTTTCCAAAACCATAAGAAATATGTGCCCTGATGTCTCCTGTCTGTCAGAAATCAAGAGTTTCACGTGTTAGAAGAGCAAAGGTGCACTTTGCGATAAGAGCTTCCCCTACGTAACAACTGTGTTTTTCACCAAGAAAGAAAGCTCCAGACCTGCATTCTCGAATGCATATGATTCACTTATCAAAGCCATAAGAAATATGTGTCCTTATGCCTTCTGTCTTGCAAGAATCAACTGTTTCTCTTGTTATCAACGAAAAGTTGCACTTTGCGAGATGAGCTTCCCCTAAGGAACAAAGTTGTTTTTCACGGAGAAAGAAAGATCCAGGCCTGGATTCTCAGATGCATATTATTCACTTATCAAAGCCATAAGAAATGTGTGTCCTTATGCCTTCTGTCTTACATGAATCAGCTGTTTCTCTTGTTAGCAACGAAAAGTTGCACTTTGCGAGATGAGCTTCCCCTAAGGAACAACGCTGTTTCTCACCGAGAAAGAAAGATCCAGTCCTGGATTCACAGATGGATATGAGAATCTTTCTAAAGCCATAAGAAATGTGTGTCCTGATACATTCTTTCTGTCAGGAATCGACTGTTTCACTTGTTAGCAGAAAAATGCTACTCTTTGCGAGCTGAACTTCCCGTATGGAACAACAGTGCTTTGCATCCAGAATGAGAGCTCCAGTCCTGGATTCTCTGATGCATGTGATTCACTAGCCAGAGCCATAACAATACTGTGTCCTGATGCTTTCTGTCTGACAGGAATCGACTGTTTCACTTGTTAGCAAAGCAAAGTTGCACTTTGCTCGTTGAGCTTCCCCTAAAGAACAATTGTGCTTTTCACCGTGAAAGCAAGCTCCAGCCCTGGAGTTTTAGATGCATATGATTTACTTTCCAAAACCATAACAAATATATGCCCTGATGTCTCCTGTCCGTCAGAAATCCAGAGTTCACGTGTTAGAAGAGCAAAGGTGCACTTTGCGATAGGAGCTTCCCGTACGTAACAACTGTGTTTTTCACCAAGAAAGAAAGCTCCAGACCTGCATTCTCGAATGCATATGATTCACTTATCGAAGCCATAAGAAATGTGTGTCCTTATGCTTTCTGTCTTGCAAGAATCAGCTGTTTCTCTTGTTAGCAACGAAAAGTTGTACTTTGCGAGATGAGCTTCCCTTAAGGAACAAAGTTGTTTTTCACGGAGAAAGAAAGATCCAGGCCTGGATTCTCAGATGCATATTATTCACTTATCAAAGCCATAAGAAATGTGTGTCCTTATGCCTTCTGTCTTACAAGAATCAGCTGTTTCTCTTGTTAGCAACGAAAAGTTGCACTTTGCGAGATGAGCTTCCCCTAAGGACCAACGCTGTTTCTCACCGAGAAAGAAAGATCCAATCCTGGATTCTCAGATGTATATGAGAATCTTTCTAAAGCCATAAGAAATATGTGTCCTGATACATTCTTTCTGGCAGGAATCGACTGTTTCACTTGTTAGCAGAAAAATGCTACTCTTTGCGAGCTGAACTTCCCCTAAAGAACGAATGCGCTTTGCATCCAGAAGGAGGGCTCCAGTCCTGGATTCTCTGATGCATGTGATTCACTAGCCAGAGCCATAACAATACTGTGTCCTGATGCTTTCTGTCTGACAGGAATCGACTGTTTCACTTGTTAGCAAAGCAAAGTTGCACTTTGCTCGTTGAGCTTCCCCTAAGGAACAATTGTGCTTTTCACCGTGAAAGCAAGCTCCAGCCCTGGAGTTTTAGATGCATATGATTTACTTTCCAAAACCATAACAAATATATGCCCTGATGTCTCCTGTCCGTCAGAAATCCAGAGTTCACGTGTTAGAAGAGCAAAGGTGCACTTTGCGATAGGAGCTTCCCGTACGTAACAACTGTGTTTTTCACCAAGAAAGAAAGCTCCAGACCTGCATTCTCGAATGCATATGATTCACTTATCGAAGCCATAAGAAATGTGTGTCCTTATGCTTTCTGTCTTGCAAGAATCAGCTGTTTCTCTTGTTAGCAACGAAAAGTTGTACTTTGCGAGATGAGCTTCCCTTAAGGAACAAAGTTGTTTTTCACGGAGAAAGAAAGATCCAGGCCTGGATTCTCAGATGCATATTATTCACTTATCAAAGCCATAAGAAATGTGTGTCCTTATGCCTTCTGTCTTACAAGAATCAGCTGATTCTCTTGATAGCAACGAAAAGTTGCGCTTTGCGAGATGAGCTTCCCCTAAGGAACATGGTTGCTTTTCACCGAGAAAGAAAGATCCAGTCCTGGATTCTCAGATGCATATGAGAATCTTTCTAAAGCCATAAGAAATATGTGTCCTGATACATTCTTTCTGGCAGGAATCGACTGTTTCACTTGTTAGCAGAAAAATGCTACTCTTTGCGAGCTGAACTTCCCCTAAGGAATAACTGTGCTTTCCATCCAGAAAGAGAGCTTTAGTCCTGGATTCTCTAATGCATGTGATTCACTAACAAGAGCCATAAGAATACTGTGTCCTGATGCCTTCTGTCTGATAGGAATCGACTCTTTCACTTAGCAAATCAAAGTTGCACTTTGCTCGTTGACCTTCCCCTAAGGAACAACAGTGCTTTGCACAGTGAAAGCAAGCTCCAGCTCTGGAGTTTTAGATGCATATGATTTACTTTCCAAAACCATAAGAAATATGTGCCCTGATGTCTCCTGTCTGTCAGAAATCAAGAGTTTCACGTGTTAGAAGAGCAAAGGTGCACTTTGCGATAAGAGCTTCCCGTACGTAACAACTGTGTTTTTCACCAAGAAAGAAAGCTCCAGACCTGCATTCTCGAATGCATATGATTCACTTATCAAAGCCATAAGAAATGTGTGTCCTTATGCCTTCTGTCTTGCAAGAATCAACTGTTTCTCTTGTTATCAACGAAAAGTTGCACTTTGCGAGATGAGCTTCCCCTAAGGAACAAAGTTGCTTTTCACCGAGAAAGAAAGCTCCAGACCTGCATTCTCGAATGCATATGATTCACTTATCAAAGCCATAAAAAATATATGTCCTTATGCATTCTGTCTTGCAAGAATCAGCTGATTCTCTTGATAGCAACGAAAAGTTGCGCTTTGCGAGATGAGCTTCCCCTAAGGAACATGGTTGCTTTTCACCGAGAAAGAAAGATCCAGTCCTGGATTCTCAGATGCATATGAGAATCTTTCTAAAGCCATAAGAAATATGTGTCCTGATACATTCTTTCTGGCAGGAATCGACTGTTTCACTTGTTAGCAGAAAAATGCTACTCTTTGCGAGCTGAACTTCCCCTAAGGAATAACTGTGCTTTCCATCCAGAAAGAGAGCTCCAGTCCTGGATTCTCTAATGCATGCGATTCACTAACAAGAGCCATAAGAATACTGTGTCCTGATGCCTTCTGTCTGACAGGAATCGACTGTTTCACTTGTTAGCAAAGCAAAGTTGCACTTTGCTCGTTGAGCTTCCCCTAAGGAACAACAGTGCTTTGCATCCAGAAAGAGAGCTCCAGTCCTGGATTCTCTGATGCATGTGATTCACTAACCAGAGCCATAAGAATACTGTGTCCTGATGCCTTCTGTCTGACAGGAATCGACTGTTTCACTTGTTAGCAAAGCAGAGTTGCACTTTGCTATTGAGCTTCCCGTAAAGAAACAACAGTGCTTTGCACCATGAAAGCAAGCTCCAGCCCTGGAGTTTTAGATGCATATGATTTACTTTCCAAAACCATAAGAAATATGTGCCCTGATGTCTCCTGTCTGTCAGAAATCAAGAGTTTCACGTGTTAGAAGAGCAAAGGTGCACTTTGCGATAAGAGCTTCCCCTACGTAACAACTGTGTTTTTCACCAAGAAAGAAAGCTCCAGACCTGCATTCTCGAATGCATATGATTCACTTATCAAAGCCATAAGAAATATGTGTCCTTATGCCTTCTGTCTTGCAAGAATCAACTGTTTCTCTTGTTATCAACGAAAAGTTGCACTTTGCGAGATGAGCTTCCCCTAAGGAACAAAGTTGTTTTTCACGGAGAAAGAAAGATCCAGGCCTGGATTCTCAGATGCATATTATTCACTTATCAAAGCCATAAGAAATGTGTGTCCTTATGCCTTCTGTCTTACAAGAATCAGCTGTTTCTCTTGTTAGCAACGAAAAGTTGCACTTTGCGAGATGAGCTTCCCCTAAGGAACAACGCTGTTTCTCACCGAGAAAGAAAGATCCAGTCCTGGATTCACAGATGGATATGAGAATCTTTCTAAAGCCATAAGAAATGTGTGTCCTGATACATTCTTTCTGTCAGGAATCGACTGTTTCACTTGTTAGCAGAAAAATGCTACTCTTTGCGAGCTGAACTTCCCGTATGGAACAACAGTGCTTTGCATCCAGAATGAGAGCTCCAGTCCTGGATTCTCTGATGCATGTGATTCACTAGCCAGAGCCATAACAATACTGTGTCCTGATGCTTTCTGTCTGACAGGAATCGACTGTTTCACTTGTTAGCAAAGCAAAGTTGCACTTTGCTCGTTGAGCTTCCCCTAAAGAACAATTGTGCTTTTCACCGTGAAAGCAAGCTCCAGCCCTGGAGTTTTAGATGCATATGATTTACTTTCCAAAACCATAACAAATATATGCCCTGATGTCTCCTGTCCGTCAGAAATCCAGAGTTCACGTGTTAGAAGAGCAAAGGTGCACTTTGCGATAGGAGCTTCCCGTACGTAACAACTGTGTTTTTCACCAAGAAAGAAAGCTCCAGACCTGCATTCTCGAATGCATATGATTCACTTATCGAAGCCATAAGAAATGTGTGTCCTTATGCTTTCTGTCTTGCAAGAATCAGCTGTTTCTCTTGTTAGCAACGAAAAGTTGTACTTTGCGAGATGAGCTTCCCTTAAGGAACAAAGTTGTTTTTCACGGAGAAAGAAAGATCCAGGCCTGGATTCTCAGATGCATATTATTCACTTATCAAAGCCATAAGAAATGTGTGTCCTTATGCCTTCTGTCTTACAAGAATCAGCTGTTTCTCTTGTTAGCAACGAAAAGTTGCACTTTGCGAGATGAGCTTCCCCTAAGGACCAACGCTGTTTCTCACCGAGAAAGAAAGATCCAATCCTGGATTCTCAGATGTATATGAGAATCTTTCTAAAGCCATAAGAAATATGTGTCCTGATACATTCTTTCTGGCAGGAATCGACTGTTTCACTTGTTAGCAGAAAAATGCTACTCTTTGCGAGCTGAACTTCCCCTAAAGAACGAATGCGCTTTGCATCCAGAAGGAGGGCTCCAGTCCTGGATTCTCTGATGCATGTGATTCACTAACCAGAGCCATAAGAATACTGTGTCCTGATGCCTTCTGTCTGACAGGAATCGACTGTTTCACTTGTTAGCAAAGCAGAGTTGCACTTTGCTATTGAGCTTCCCGTAAAGAAACAACAGTGCTTTGCACCATGAAAGCAAGCTCCAGCCCTGGAGTTTTAGATGCATATGATTTACTTTCCAAAACCATAAGAAATATGTGCCCTGATGTCTCCTGTCTGTCAGAAATCAAGAGTTTCACGTGTTAGAAGAGCAAAGGTGCACTTTGCGATAAGAGCTTCGCGTACGTAACAACTGTGTTTTTCACCAAGAAAGAAAGCTCCAGACCTGCATTCTCGAATGCATATGATTCACTTATCAAAGCCATAAGAAATGTGTGTCCTTATGCCTTCTGTCTTGCAAGAATCAACTGTTTCTCTTGTTATCAACGAAAAGTTGCACTTTGCGAGATGAGCTTCCCCTAAGGAACAAAGTTGCTTTTCACCGAGAAAGAAAGCTCCAGACCTGCATTCTCGAATGCATATGATTCACTTATCAAAGCCATAAAAAATATATGTCCTTATGCATTCTGTCTTGCAAGAATCAGCTGATTCTCTTGATAGCAACGAAAAGTTGCGCTTTGCGAGATGAGCTTCCCCTAAGGAACATGGTTGCTTTTCACCGAGAAAGAAAGATCCAGTCCTGGATTCTCAGATGCATATGAGAATCTTTCTAAAGCCATAAGAAATATGTGTCCTGATACATTCTTTCTGGCAGGAATCGACTGTTTCACTTGTTAGCAGAAAAATGCTACTCTTTGCGAGCTGAACTTCCCCTAAGGAATAACTGTGCTTTCCATCCAGAAAGAGAGCTCCAGTCCTGGATTCTCTAATGCATGTGATTCACTAACAAGAGCCATAAGAATACTGTGTCCTGATGCCTTCTGTCTGATAGGAATCGACTCTTTCACTTAGCAAATCAAAGTTGCACTTTGCTCGTTGACCTTCCCCTAAGGAACAACAGTGCTTTGCACAGTGAAAGCAAGCTCCAGCTCTGGAGTTTTAGATGCATATGATTTACTTTCCAAAACCATAAGAAATATGTGCCCTGATGTCTCCTGTCTGTCAGAAATCAAGAGTTTCACGTGTTAGAAGAGCAAAGGTGCACTTTGCGATAAGAGCTTCCCGTACGTAACAACTGTGTTTTTCACCAAGAAAGAAAGCTCCAGACCTGCATTCTCGAATGCATATGATTCACTTATCAAAGCCATAAGAAATGTGTGTCCTTATGCCTTCTGTCTTGCAAGAATCAACTGTTTCTCTTGTTATCAACGAAAAGTTGCACTTTGCGAGATGAGCTTCCCCTAAGGAACAAAGTTGCTTTTCACCGAGAAAGAAAGCTCCAGACCTGCATTCTCGAATGCATATGATTCACTTATCAAAGCCATAAAAAATATATGTCCTTATGCATTCTGTCTTGCAAGAATCAGCTGATTCTCTTGATAGCAACGAAAAGTTGCGCTTTGCGAGATGAGCTTCCCCTAAGGAACATGGTTGCTTTTCACCGAGAAAGAAAGATCCAGTCCTGGATTCTCAGATGCATATGAGAATCTTTCTAAAGCCATAAGAAATATGTGTCCTGATACATTCTTTCTGGCAGGAATCGACTGTTTCACTTGTTAGCAGAAAAATGCTACTCTTTGCGAGCTGAACTTCCCCTAAGGAATAACTGTGCTTTCCATCCAGAAAGAGAGCTTTAGTCCTGGATTCTCTAATGCATGTGATTCACTAACAAGAGCCATAAGAATACTGTGTCCTGATGCCTTCTGTCTGATAGGAATCGACTCTTTCACTTAGCAAATCAAAGTTGCACTTTGCTCGTTGACCTTCCCCTAAGGAACAACAGTGCTTTGCACAGTGAAAGCAAGCTCCAGCTCTGGAGTTTTAGATGCATATGATTTACTTTCCAAAACCATAAGAAATATGTGCCCTGATGTCTCCTGTCTGTCAGAAATCAAGAGTTTCACGTGTTAGAAGAGCAAAGGTGCACTTTGCGATAAGAGCTTCCCGTACGTAACAACTGTGTTTTTCACCAAGAAAGAAAGCTCCAGACCTGCATTCTCGAATGCATATGATTCACTTATCAAAGCCATAAGAAATGTGTGTCCTTATGCCTTCTGTCTTGCAAGAATCAACTGTTTCTCTTGTTATCAACGAAAAGTTGCACTTTGCGAGATGAGCTTCCCCTAAGGAACAAAGTTGCTTTTCACCGAGAAAGAAAGCTCCAGACCTGCATTCTCGAATGCATATGATTCACTTATCAAAGCCATAAAAAATATATGTCCTTATGCATTCTGTCTTGCAAGAATCAGCTGATTCTCTTGATAGCAACGAAAAGTTGCGCTTTGCGAGATGAGCTTCCCCTAAGGAACATGGTTGCTTTTCACCGAGAAAGAAAGATCCAGTCCTGGATTCTCAGATGCATATGAGAATCTTTCTAAAGCCATAAGAAATATGTGTCCTGATACATTCTTTCTGGCAGGAATCGACTGTTTCACTTGTTAGCAGAAAAATGCTACTCTTTGCGAGCTGAACTTCCCCTAAGGAATAACTGTGCTTTCCATCCAGAAAGAGAGCTCCAGTCCTGGATTCTCTAATGCATGCGATTCACTAACAAGAGCCATAAGAATACTGTGTCCTGATGCCTTCTGTCTGACAGGAATCGACTGTTTCACTTGTTAGCAAAGCAAAGTTGCACTTTGCTCGTTGAGCTTCCCCTAAGGAACAACAGTGCTTTGCATCCAGAAAGAGAGCTCCAGTCCTGGATTCTCTGATGCATGTGATTCACTAACCAGAGCCATAAGAATACTGTGTCCTGATGCCTTCTGTCTGACAGGAATCGACTGTTTCACTTGTTAGCAAAGCAGAGTTGCACTTTGCTATTGAGCTTCCCGTAAAGAAACAACAGTGCTTTGCACCATGAAAGCAAGCTCCAGCCCTGGAGTTTTAGATGCATATGATTTACTTTCCAAAACCATAAGAAATATGTGCCCTGATGTCTCCTGTCTGTCAGAAATCAAGAGTTTCACGTGTTAGAAGAGCAAAGGTGCACTTTGCGATAAGAGCTTCCCCTACGTAACAACTGTGTTTTTCACCAAGAAAGAAAGCTCCAGACCTGCATTCTCGAATGCATATGATTCACTTATCAAAGCCATAAGAAATATGTGTCCTTATGCCTTCTGTCTTGCAAGAATCAACTGTTTCTCTTGTTATCAACGAAAAGTTGCACTTTGCGAGATGAGCTTCCCCTAAGGAACAAAGTTGTTTTTCACGGAGAAAGAAAGATCCAGGCCTGGATTCTCAGATGCATATTATTCACTTATCAAAGCCATAAGAAATGTGTGTCCTTATGCCTTCTGTCTTACAAGAATCAGCTGTTTCTCTTGTTAGCAACGAAAAGTTGCACTTTGCGAGATGAGCTTCCCCTAAGGAACAACGCTGTTTCTCACCGAGAAAGAAAGATCCAGTCCTGGATTCACAGATGGATATGAGAATCTTTCTAAAGCCATAAGAAATGTGTGTCCTGATACATTCTTTCTGTCAGGAATCGACTGTTTCACTTGTTAGCAGAAAAATGCTACTCTTTGCGAGCTGAACTTCCCGTATGGAACAACAGTGCTTTGCATCCAGAATGAGAGCTCCAGTCCTGGATTCTCTGATGCATGTGATTCACTAGCCAGAGCCATAACAATACTGTGTCCTGATGCTTTCTGTCTGACAGGAATCGACTGTTTCACTTGTTAGCAAAGCAAAGTTGCACTTTGCTCGTTGAGCTTCCCCTAAAGAACAATTGTGCTTTTCACCGTGAAAGCAAGCTCCAGCCCTGGAGTTTTAGATGCATATGATTTACTTTCCAAAACCATAACAAATATATGCCCTGATGTCTCCTGTCCGTCAGAAATCCAGAGTTCACGTGTTAGAAGAGCAAAGGTGCACTTTGCGATAGGAGCTTCCCGTACGTAACAACTGTGTTTCTCACCAAGAAAGAAAGCTCCAGACCTGCATTCTCGAATGCATATGATTCACTTATCGAAGCCATAAGAAATGTGTGTCCTTATGCTTTCTGTCTTGCAAGAATCAGCTGTTTCTCTTGTTAGCAACGAAAAGTTGTACTTTGCGAGATGAGCTTCCCTTAAGGAACAAAGTTGTTTTTCACGGAGAAAGAAAGATCCAGGCCTGGATTCTCAGATGCATATTATTCACTTATCAAAGCCATAAGAAATGTGTGTCCTTATGCCTTCTGTCTTACAAGAATCAGCTGTTTCTCTTGTTAGCAACGAAAAGTTGCACTTTGCGAGATGAGCTTCCCCTAAGGACCAACGCTGTTTCTCACCGAGAAAGAAAGATCCAATCCTGGATTCTCAGATGTATATGAGAATCTTTCTAAAGCCATAAGAAATATGTGTCCTGATACATTCTTTCTGGCAGGAATCGACTGTTTCACTTGTTAGCAGAAAAATGCTACTCTTTGCGAGCTGAACTTCCCCTAAAGAACGAATGCGCTTTGCATCCAGAAGGAGGGCTCCAGTCCTGGATTCTCTGATGCATGTGATTCACTAACCAGAGCCATAAGAATACTGTGTCCTGATGCCTTCTGTCTGACAGGAATCGACTGTTTCACTTGTTAGCAAAGCAGAGTTGCACTTTGCTATTGAGCTTCCCGTAAAGAAACAACAGTGCTTTGCACCATGAAAGCAAGCTCCAGCCCTGGAGTTTTAGATGCATATGATTTACTTTCCAAAACCATAAGAAATATGTGCCCTGATGTCTCCTGTCTGTCAGAAATCAAGAGTTTCACGTGTTAGAAGAGCAAAGGTGCACTTTGCGATAAGAGCTTCGCGTACGTAACAACTGTGTTTTTCACCAAGAAAGAAAGCTCCAGACCTGCATTCTCGAATGCATATGATTCACTTATCAAAGCCATAAGAAATGTGTGTCCTTATGCCTTCTGTCTTGCAAGAATCAACTGTTTCTCTTGTTATCAACGAAAAGTTGCACTTTGCGAGATGAGCTTCCCCTAAGGAACAAAGTTGCTTTTCACCGAGAAAGAAAGCTCCAGACCTGCATTCTCGAATGCATATGATTCACTTATCAAAGCCATAAAAAATATATGTCCTTATGCATTCTGTCTTGCAAGAATCAGCTGATTCTCTTGATAGCAACGAAAAGTTGCGCTTTGCGAGATGAGCTTCCCCTAAGGAACATGGTTGCTTTTCACCGAGAAAGAAAGATCCAGTCCTGGATTCTCAGATGCATATGAGAATCTTTCTAAAGCCATAAGAAATATGTGTCCTGATACATTCTTTCTGGCAGGAATCGACTGTTTCACTTGTTAGCAGAAAAATGCTACTCTTTGCGAGCTGAACTTCCCCTAAGGAATAACTGTGCTTTCCATCCAGAAAGAGAGCTCCAGTCCTGGATTCTCTAATGCATGTGATTCACTAACAAGAGCCATAAGAATACTGTGTCCTGATGCCTTCTGTCTGATAGGAATCGACTCTTTCACTTAGCAAATCAAAGTTGCACTTTGCTCGTTGACCTTCCCCTAAGGAACAACAGTGCTTTGCACAGTGAAAGCAAGCTCCAGCTCTGGAGTTTTAGATGCATATGATTTACTTTCCAAAACCATAAGAAATATGTGCCCTGATGTCTCCTGTCTGTCAGAAATCAAGAGTTTCACGTGTTAGAAGAGCAAAGGTGCACTTTGCGATAAGAGCTTCCCGTACGTAACAACTGTGTTTTTCACCAAGAAAGAAAGCTCCAGACCTGCATTCTCGAATGCATATGATTCACTTATCAAAGCCATAAGAAATGTGTGTCCTTATGCCTTCTGTCTTGCAAGAATCAACTGTTTCTCTTGTTATCAACGAAAAGTTGCACTTTGCGAGATGAGCTTCCCCTAAGGAACAAAGTTGCTTTTCACCGAGAAAGAAAGCTCCAGACCTGCATTCTCGAATGCATATGATTCACTTATCAAAGCCATAAAAAATATATGTCCTTATGCATTCTGTCTTGCAAGAATCAGCCGATTCTCTTGATAGCAACGAAAAGTTGCGCTTTGCGAGATGAGCTTCCCCTAAGGAACATGGTTGCTTTTCACCGAGAAAGAAAGATCCAGTCCTGGATTCTCAGATGCATATGAGAATCTTTCTAAAGCCATAAGAAATATGTGTCCTGATACATTCTTTCTGGCAGGAATCGACTGTTTCACTTGTTAGCAGAAAAATGCTACTCTTTGCGAGCTGAACTTCCCCTAAGGAATAACTGTGCTTTCCATCCAGAAAGAGAGCTTTAGTCCTGGATTCTCTAATGCATGTGATTCACTAACAAGAGCCATAAGAATACTGTGTCCTGATGCCTTCTGTCTGATAGGAATCGACTCTTTCACTTAGCAAATCAAAGTTGCACTTTGCTCGTTGACCTTCCCCTAAGGAACAACAGTGCTTTGCACAGTGAAAGCAAGCTCCAGCTCTGGAGTTTTAGATGCATATGATTTACTTTCCAAAACCATAAGAAATATGTGCCCTGATGTCTCCTGTCTGTCAGAAATCAAGAGTTTCACGTGTTAGAAGAGCAAAGGTGCACTTTGCGATAAGAGCTTCCCGTACGTAACAACTGTGTTTTTCACCAAGAAAGAAAGCTCCAGACCTGCATTCTCGAATGCATATGATTCACTTATCAAAGCCATAAGAAATGTGTGTCCTTATGCCTTCTGTCTTGCAAGAATCAACTGTTTCTCTTGTTATCAACGAAAAGTTGCACTTTGCGAGATGAGCTTCCCCTAAGGAACAAAGTTGCTTTTCACCGAGAAAGAAAGCTCCAGACCTGCATTCTCGAATGCATATGATTCACTTATCAAAGCCATAAAAAATATATGTCCTTATGCATTCTGTCTTGCAAGAATCAGCTGATTCTCTTGATAGCAACGAAAAGTTGCGCTTTGCGAGATGAGCTTCCCCTAAGGAACATGGTTGCTTTTCACCGAGAAAGAAAGATCCAGTCCTGGATTCTCAGATGCATATGAGAATCTTTCTAAAGCCATAAGAAATATGTGTCCTGATACATTCTTTCTGGCAGGAATCGACTGTTTCACTTGTTAGCAGAAAAATGCTACTCTTTGCGAGCTGAACTTCCCCTAAGGAATAACTGTGCTTTCCATCCAGAAAGAGAGCTCCAGTCCTGGATTCTCTAATGCATGCGATTCACTAACAAGAGCCATAAGAATACTGTGTCCTGATGCCTTCTGTCTGACAGGAATCGACTGTTTCACTTGTTAGCAAAGCAAAGTTGCACTTTGCTCGTTGAGCTTCCCCTAAGGAACAACAGTGCTTTGCATCCAGAAAGAGAGCTCCAGTCCTGGATTCTCTGATGCATGTGATTCACTAACCAGAGCCATAAGAATACTGTGTCCTGATGCCTTCTGTCTGACAGGAATCGACTGTTTCACTTGTTAGCAAAGCAGAGTTGCACTTTGCTATTGAGCTTCCCGTAAAGAAACAACAGTGCTTTGCACCATGAAAGCAAGCTCCAGCCCTGGAGTTTTAGATGCATATGATTTACTTTCCAAAACCATAAGAAATATGTGCCCTGATGTCTCCTGTCTGTCAGAAATCAAGAGTTTCACGTGTTAGAAGAGCAAAGGTGCACTTTGCGATAAGAGCTTCCCCTACGTAACAACTGTGTTTTTCACCAAGAAAGAAAGCTCCAGACCTGCATTCTCGAATGCATATGATTCACTTATCAAAGCCATAAGAAATATGTGTCCTTATGCCTTCTGTCTTGCAAGAATCAACTGTTTCTCTTGTTATCAACGAAAAGTTGCACTTTGCGAGATGAGCTTCCCCTAAGGAACAAAGTTGTTTTTCACGGAGAAAGAAAGATCCAGGCCTGGATTCTCAGATGCATATTATTCACTTATCAAAGCCATAAGAAATGTGTGTCCTTATGCCTTCTGTCTTACAAGAATCAGCTGTTTCTCTTGTTAGCAACGAAAAGTTGCACTTTGCGAGATGAGCTTCCCCTAAGGAACAACGCTGTTTCTCACCGAGAAAGAAAGATCCAGTCCTGGATTCACAGATGGATATGAGAATCTTTCTAAAGCCATAAGAAATGTGTGTCCTGATACATTCTTTCTGTCAGGAATCGACTGTTTCACTTGTTAGCAGAAAAATGCTACTCTTTGCGAGCTGAACTTCCCGTATGGAACAACAGTGCTTTGCATCCAGAATGAGAGCTCCAGTCCTGGATTCTCTGATGCATGTGATTCACTAGCCAGAGCCATAACAATACTGTGTCCTGATGCTTTCTGTCTGACAGGAATCGACTGTTTCACTTGTTAGCAAAGCAAAGTTGCACTTTGCTCGTTGAGCTTCCCCTAAAGAACAATTGTGCTTTTCACCGTGAAAGCAAGCTCCAGCCCTGGAGTTTTAGATGCATATGATTTACTTTCCAAAACCATAACAAATATATGCCCTGATGTCTCCTGTCCGTCAGAAATCCAGAGTTCACGTGTTAGAAGAGCAAAGGTGCACTTTGCGATAGGAGCTTCCCGTACGTAACAACTGTGTTTTTCACCAAGAAAGAAAGCTCCAGACCTGCATTCTCGAATGCATATGATTCACTTATCGAAGCCATAAGAAATGTGTGTCCTTATGCTTTCTGTCTTGCAAGAATCAGCTGTTTCTCTTGTTAGCAACGAAAAGTTGTACTTTGCGAGATGAGCTTCCCTTAAGGAACAAAGTTGTTTTTCACGGAGAAAGAAAGATCCAGGCCTGGATTCTCAGATGCATATTATTCACTTATCAAAGCCATAAGAAATGTGTGTCCTTATGCCTTCTGTCTTACAAGAATCAGCTGTTTCTCTTGTTAGCAACGAAAAGTTGCACTTTGCGAGATGAGCTTCCCCTAAGGACCAACGCTGTTTCTCACCGAGAAAGAAAGATCCAATCCTGGATTCTCAGATGTATATGAGAATCTTTCTAAAGCCATAAGAAATATGTGTCCTGATACATTCTTTCTGGCAGGAATCGACTGTTTCACTTGTTAGCAGAAAAATGCTACTCTTTGCGAGCTGAACTTCCCCTAAAGAACGAATGCGCTTTGCATCCAGAAGGAGGGCTCCAGTCCTGGATTCTCTGATGCATGTGATTCACTAACCAGAGCCATAAGAATACTGTGTCCTGATGCCTTCTGTCTGACAGGAATCGACTGTTTCACTTGTTAGCAAAGCAGAGTTGCACTTTGCTATTGAGCTTCCCGTAAAGAAACAACAGTGCTTTGCACCATGAAAGCAAGCGCCAGCCCTGGAGTTTTAGATGCATATGATTTACTTTCCAAAACCATAAGAAATATGTGCCCTGATGTCTCCTGTCTGTCAGAAATCAAGAGTTTCACGTGTTAGAAGAGCAAAGGTGCACTTTGCGATAAGAGCTTCCCGTACGTAACAACTGTGTTTTTCACCAAGAAAGAAAGCTCCAGACCTGCATTCTCGAATGCATATGATTCACTTATCAAAGCCATAAGAAATGTGTGTCCTTATGCCTTCTGTCTTGCAAGAATCAACTGTTTCTCTTGTTATCAACGAAAAGTTGCACTTTGCGAGATGAGCTTCCCCTAAGGAACAAAGTTGCTTTTCACCGAGAAAGAAAGCTCCAGACCTGCATTCTCGAATGCATATGATTCACTTATCAAAGCCATAAAAAATATATGTCCTTATGCATTCTGTCTTGCAAGAATCAGCTGATTCTCTTGATAGCAACGAAAAGTTGCGCTTTGCGAGATGAGCTTCCCCTAAGGAACATGGTTGCTTTTCACCGAGAAAGAAAGATCCAGTCCTGGATTCTCAGATGCATATGAGAATCTTTCTAAAGCCATAAGAAATATGTGTCCTGATACATTCTTTCTGGCAGGAATCGACTGTTTCACTTGTTAGCAGAAAAATGCTACTCTTTGCGAGCTGAACTTCCCCTAAGGAATAACTGTGCTTTCCATCCAGAAAGAGAGCTCCAGTCCTGGATTCTCTAATGCATGTGATTCACTAACAAGAGCCATAAGAATACTGTGTCCTGATGCCTTCTGTCTGATAGGAATCGACTCTTTCACTTAGCAAATCAAAGTTGCACTTTGCTCGTTGACCTTCCCCTAAGGAACAACAGTGCTTTGCACAGTGAAAGCAAGCTCCAGCTCTGGAGTTTTAGATGCATATGATTTACTTTCCAAAACCATAAGAAATATGTGCCCTGATGTCTCCTGTCTGTCAGAAATCAAGAGTTTCACGTGTTAGAAGAGCAAAGGTGCACTTTGCGATAAGAGCTTCCCGTACGTAACAACTGTGTTTTTCACCAAGAAAGAAAGCTCCAGACCTGCATTCTCGAATGCATATGATTCACTTATCAAAGCCATAAGAAATGTGTGTCCTTATGCCTTCTGTCTTGCAAGAATCAACTGTTTCTCTTGTTATCAACGAAAAGTTGCACTTTGCGAGATGAGCTTCCCCTAAGGAACAAAGTTGCTTTTCACCGAGAAAGAAAGCTCCAGACCTGCATTCTCGAATGCATATGATTCACTTATCAAAGCCATAAAAAATATATGTCCTTATGCATTCTGTCTTGCAAGAATCAGCTGATTCTCTTGATAGCAACGAAAAGTTGCGCTTTGCGAGATGAGCTTCCCCTAAGGAACATGGTTGCTTTTCACCGAGAAAGAAAGATCCAGTCCTGGATTCTCAGATGCATATGAGAATCTTTCTAAAGCCATAAGAAATATGTGTCCTGATACATTCTTTCTGGCAGGAATCGACTGTTTCACTTGTTAGCAGAAAAATGCTACTCTTTGCGAGCTGAACTTCCCCTAAGGAATAACTGTGCTTTCCATCCAGAAAGAGAGCTTTAGTCCTGGATTCTCTAATGCATGTGATTCACTAACAAGAGCCATAAGAATACTGTGTCCTGATGCCTTCTGTCTGATAGGAATCGACTCTTTCACTTAGCAAATCAAAGTTGCACTTTGCTCGTTGACCTTCCCCTAAGGAACAACAGTGCTTTGCACAGTGAAAGCAAGCTCCAGCTCTGGAGTTTTAGATGCATATGATTTACTTTCCAAAACCATAAGAAATATGTGCCCTGATGTCTCCTGTCTGTCAGAAATCAAGAGTTTCACGTGTTAGAAGAGCAAAGGTGCACTTTGCGATAAGAGCTTCCCGTACGTAACAACTGTGTTTTTCACCAAGAAAGAAAGCTCCAGACCTGCATTCTCGAATGCATATGATTCACTTATCAAAGCCATAAGAAATGTGTGTCCTTATGCCTTCTGTCTTGCAAGAATCAACTGTTTCTCTTGTTATCAACGAAAAGTTGCACTTTGCGAGATGAGCTTCCCCTAAGGAACAAAGTTGCTTTTCACCGAGAAAGAAAGCTCCAGACCTGCATTCTCGAATGCATATGATTCACTTATCAAAGCCATAAAAAATATATGTCCTTATGCATTCTGTCTTGCAAGAATCAGCTGATTCTCTTGATAGCAACGAAAAGTTGCGCTTTGCGAGATGAGCTTCCCCTAAGGAACATGGTTGCTTTTCACCGAGAAAGAAAGATCCAGTCCTGGATTCTCAGATGCATATGAGAATCTTTCTAAAGCCATAAGAAATATGTGTCCTGATACATTCTTTCTGGCAGGAATCGACTGTTTCACTTGTTAGCAGAAAAATGCTACTCTTTGCGAGCTGAACTTCCCCTAAGGAATAACTGTGCTTTCCATCCAGAAAGAGAGCTCCAGTCCTGGATTCTCTAATGCATGCGATTCACTAACAAGAGCCATAAGAATACTGTGTCCTGATGCCTTCTGTCTGACAGGAATCGACTGTTTCACTTGTTAGCAAAGCAAAGTTGCACTTTGCTCGTTGAGCTTCCCCTAAGGAACAACAGTGCTTTGCATCCAGAAAGAGAGCTCCAGTCCTGGATTCTCTGATGCATGTGATTCACTAACCAGAGCCATAAGAATACTGTGTCCTGATGCCTTCTGTCTGACAGGAATCGACTGTTTCACTTGTTAGCAAAGCAGAGTTGCACTTTGCTATTGAGCTTCCCGTAAAGAAACAACAGTGCTTTGCACCATGAAAGCAAGCTCCAGCCCTGGAGTTTTAGATGCATATGATTTACTTTCCAAAACCATAAGAAATATGTGCCCTGATGTCTCCTGTCTGTCAGAAATCAAGAGTTTCACGTGTTAGAAGAGCAAAGGTGCACTTTGCGATAAGAGCTTCCCCTACGTAACAACTGTGTTTTTCACCAAGAAAGAAAGCTCCAGACCTGCATTCTCGAATGCATATGATTCACTTATCAAAGCCATAAGAAATATGTGTCCTTATGCCTTCTGTCTTGCAAGAATCAACTGTTTCTCTTGTTATCAACGAAAAGTTGCACTTTGCGAGATGAGCTTCCCCTAAGGAACAAAGTTGTTTTTCACGGAGAAAGAAAGATCCAGGCCTGGATTCTCAGATGCATATTATTCACTTATCAAAGCCATAAGAAATGTGTGTCCTTATGCCTTCTGTCTTACAAGAATCAGCTGTTTCTCTTGTTAGCAACGAAAAGTTGCACTTTGCGAGATGAGCTTCCCCTAAGGAACAACGCTGTTTCTCACCGAGAAAGAAAGATCCAGTCCTGGATTCACAGATGGATATGAGAATCTTTCTAAAGCCATAAGAAATGTGTGTCCTGATACATTCTTTCTGTCAGGAATCGACTGTTTCACTTGTTAGCAGAAAAATGCTACTCTTTGCGAGCTGAACTTCCCGTATGGAACAACAGTGCTTTGCATCCAGAATGAGAGCTCCAGTCCTGGATTCTCTGATGCATGTGATTCACTAGCCAGAGCCATAACAATACTGTGTCCTGATGCTTTCTGTCTGACAGGAATCGACTGTTTCACTTGTTAGCAAAGCAAAGTTGCACTTTGCTCGTTGAGCTTCCCCTAAAGAACAATTGTGCTTTTCACCGTGAAAGCAAGCTCCAGCCCTGGAGTTTTAGATGCATATGATTTACTTTCCAAAACCATAACAAATATATGCCCTGATGTCTCCTGTCCGTCAGAAATCCAGAGTTCACGTGTTAGAAGAGCAAAGGTGCACTTTGCGATAGGAGCTTCCCGTACGTAACAACTGTGTTTTTCACCAAGAAAGAAAGCTCCAGACCTGCATTCTCGAATGCATATGATTCACTTATCGAAGCCATAAGAAATGTGTGTCCTTATGCTTTCTGTCTTGCAAGAATCAGCTGTTTCTCTTGTTAGCAACGAAAAGTTGTACTTTGCGAGATGAGCTTCCCTTAAGGAACAAAGTTGTTTTTCACGGAGAAAGAAAGATCCAGGCCTGGATTCTCAGATGCATATTATTCACTTATCAAAGCCATAAGAAATGTGTGTCCTTATGCCTTCTGTCTTACAAGAATCAGCTGTTTCTCTTGTTAGCAACGAAAAGTTGCACTTTGCGAGATGAGCTTCCCCTAAGGACCAACGCTGTTTCTCACCGAGAAAGAAAGATCCAATCCTGGATTCTCAGATGTATATGAGAATCTTTCTAAAGCCATAAGAAATATGTGTCCTGATACATTCTTTCTGGCAGGAATCGACTGTTTCACTTGTTAGCAGAAAAATGCTACTCTTTGCGAGCTGAACTTCCCCTAAAGAACGAATGCGCTTTGCATCCAGAAGGAGGGCTCCAGTCCTGGATTCTCTGATGCATGTGATTCACTAACCAGAGCCATAAGAATACTGTGTCCTGATGCCTTCTGTCTGACAGGAATCGACTGTTTCACTTGTTAGCAAAGCAGAGTTGCACTTTGCTATTGAGCTTCCCGTAAAGAAACAACAGTGCTTTGCACCATGAAAGCAAGCTCCAGCCCTGGAGTTTTAGATGCATATGATTTACTTTCCAAAACCATAAGAAATATGTGCCCTGATGTCTCCTGTCTGTCAGAAATCAAGAGTTTCACGTGTTAGAAGAGCAAAGGTGCACTTTGCGATAAGAGCTTCGCGTACGTAACAACTGTGTTTTTCACCAAGAAAGAAAGCTCCAGACCTGCATTCTCGAATGCATATGATTCACTTATCAAAGCCATAAGAAATGTGTGTCCTTATGCCTTCTGTCTTGCAAGAATCAACTGTTTCTCTTGTTATCAACGAAAAGTTGCACTTTGCGAGATGAGCTTCCCCTAAGGAACAAAGTTGCTTTTCACCGAGAAAGAAAGCTCCAGACCTGCATTCTCGAATGCATATGATTCACTTATCAAAGCCATAAAAAATATATGTCCTTATGCATTCTGTCTTGCAAGAATCAGCTGATTCTCTTGATAGCAACGAAAAGTTGCGCTTTGCGAGATGAGCTTCCCCTAAGGAACATGGTTGCTTTTCACCGAGAAAGAAAGATCCAGTCCTGGATTCTCAGATGCATATGAGAATCTTTCTAAAGCCATAAGAAATATGTGTCCTGATACAGTCTTTCTGGCAGGAATCGACTGTTTCACTTGTTAGCAGAAAAATGCTACTCTTTGCGAGCTGAACTTCCCCTAAGGAATAACTGTGCTTTCCATCCAGAAAGAGAGCTCCAGTCCTGGATTCTCTAATGCATGTGATTCACTAACAAGAGCCATAAGAATACTGTGTCCTGATGCCTTCTGTCTGATAGGAATCGACTCTTTCACTTAGCAAATCAAAGTTGCACTTTGCTCGTTGACCTTCCCCTAAGGAACAACAGTGCTTTGCACAGTGAAAGCAAGCTCCAGCTCTGGAGTTTTAGATGCATATGATTTACTTTCCAAAACCATAAGAAATATGTGCCCTGATGTCTCCTGTCTGTCAGAAATCAAGAGTTTCACGTGTTAGAAGAGCAAAGGTGCACTTTGCGATAAGAGCTTCCCGTACGTAACAACTGTGTTTTTCACCAAGAAAGAAAGCTCCAGACCTGCATTCTCGAATGCATATGATTCACTTATCAAAGCCATAAGAAATGTGTGTCCTTATGCCTTCTGTCTTGCAAGAATCAACTGTTTCTCTTGTTATCAACGAAAAGTTGCACTTTGCGAGATGAGCTTCCCCTAAGGAACAAAGTTGCTTTTCACCGAGAAAGAAAGCTCCAGACCTGCATTCTCGAATGCATATGATTCACTTATCAAAGCCATAAAAAATATATGTCCTTATGCATTCTGTCTTGCACGAATCAGCTGATTCTCTTGATAGCAACGAAAAGTTGCGCTTTGCGAGATGAGCTTCCCCTAAGGAACATGGTTGCTTTTCACCGAGAAAGAAAGATCCAGTCCTGGATTCTCAGATGCATATGAGAATCTTTCTAAAGCCATAAGAAATATGTGTCCTGATACATTCTTTCTGGCAGGAATCGACTGTTTCACTTGTTAGCAGAAAAATGCTACTCTTTGCGAGCTGAACTTCCCCTAAGGAATAACTGTGCTTTCCATCCAGAAAGAGAGCTCCAGTCCTGGATTCTCTAATGCATGCGATTCACTAACAAGAGCCATAAGAATACTGTGTCCTGATGCCTTCTGTCTGACAGGAATCGACTGTTTCACTTGTTAGCAAAGCAAAGTTGCACTTTGCTCGTTGAGCTTCCCCTAAGGAACAACAGTGCTTTGCATCCAGAAAGAGAGCTCCAGTCCTGGATTCTCTGATGCATGTGATTCACTAACCAGAGCCATAAGAATACTGTGTCCTGATGCCTTCTGTCTGACAGGAATCGACTGTTTCACTTGTTAGCAAAGCAGAGTTGCACTTTGCTCGTTGAGCTTCCCCTAAGGAACAACAGTGCTTTGCATCCAGAAAGAGAGCTCCAGTCCTGGAGTTTTAGATGCATATGATTTACTTTCCAAAACCATAAGAAATATGTGCCCTGATGTCTCCTGTCTGTCAGAAATCAAGAGTTTCACGTGTTAGAAGAGCAAAGGTGCACTTTGCGATAAGAGCTTCCCCTACGTAACAACTGTGTTTTTCACCAAGAAAGAAAGCTCCAGACCTGCATTCTCGAATGCATATGATTCACTTATCAAAGCCATAAGAAATATGTGTCCTTATGCCTTCTGTCTTGCAAGAATCAACTGTTTCTCTTGTTATCAACGAAAAGTTGCACTTTGCGAGATGAGCTTCCCCTAAGGAACAAAGTTGTTTTTCACGGAGAAAGAAAGATCCAGGCCTGGATTCTCAGATGCATATTATTCACTTATCAAAGCCATAAGAAATGTGTGTCCTTATGCCTTCTGTCTTACAAGAATCAGCTGTTTCTCTTGTTAGCAACGAAAAGTTGCACTTTGCGAGATGAGCTTCCCCTAAGGAACAACGCTGTTTCTCACCGAGAAAGAAAGATCCAGTCCTGGATTCACAGATGGATATGAGAATCTTTCTAAAGCCATAAGAAATGTGTGTCCTGATACATTCTTTCTGTCAGGAATCGACTGTTTCACTTGTTAGCAGAAAAATGCTACTCTTTGCGAGCTGAACTTCCCGTATGGAACAACAGTGCTTTGCATCCAGAATGAGAGCTCCAGTCCTGGATTCTCTGATGCATGTGATTCACTAGCCAGAGCCATAACAATACTGTGTCCTGATGCTTTCTGTCTGACAGGAATCGACTGTTTCACTTGTTAGCAAAGCAAAGTTGCACTTTGCTCGTTGAGCTTCCCCTAAAGAACAATTGTGCTTTTCACCGTGAAAGCAAGCTCCAGCCCTGGAGTTTTAGATGCATATGATTTACTTTCCAAAACCATAACAAATATATGCCCTGATGTCTCCTGTCCGTCAGAAATCCAGAGTTCACGTGTTAGAAGAGCAAAGGTGCACTTTGCGATAGGAGCTTCCCGTACGTAACAACTGTGTTTTTCACCAAGAAAGAAAGCTCCAGACCTGCATTCTCGAATGCATATGATTCACTTATCGAAGCCATAAGAAATGTGTGTCCTTATGCTTTCTGTCTTGCAAGAATCAGCTGTTTCTCTTGTTAGCAACGAAAAGTTGTACTTTGCGAGATGAGCTTCCCTTAAGGAACAAAGTTGTTTTTCACGGAGAAAGAAAGATCCAGGCCTGGATTCTCAGATGCATATTATTCACTTATCAAAGCCATAAGAAATGTGTGTCCTTATGCCTTCTGTCTTACAAGAATCAGCTGTTTCTCTTGTTAGCAACGAAAAGTTGCACTTTGCGAGATGAGCTTCCCCTAAGGACCAACGCTGTTTCTCACCGAGAAAGAAAGATCCAATCCTGGATTCTCAGATGTATATGAGAATCTTTCTAAAGCCATAAGAAATATGTGTCCTGATACATTCTTTCTGGCAGGAATCGACTGTTTCACTTGTTAGCAGAAAAATGCTACTCTTTGCGAGCTGAACTTCCCCTAAAGAACGAATGCGCTTTGCATCCAGAAGGAGGGCTCCAGTCCTGGATTCTCTGATGCATGTGATTCACTAACCAGAGCCATAAGAATACTGTGTCCTGATGCCTTCTGTCTGACAGGAATCGACTGTTTCACTTGTTAGCAAAGCAGAGTTGCACTTTGCTATTGAGCTTCCCGTAAAGAAACAACAGTGCTTTGCACCATGAAAGCAAGCTCCAGCCCTGGAGTTTTAGATGCATATGATTTACTTTCCAAAACCATAAGAAATATGTGCCCTGATGTCTCCTGTCTGTCAGAAATCAAGAGTTTCACGTGTTAGAAGAGCAAAGGTGCACTTTGCGATAAGAGCTTCGCGTACGTAACAACTGTGTTTTTCACCAAGAAAGAAAGCTCCAGACCTGCATTCTCGAATGCATATGATTCACTTATCAAAGCCATAAGAAATGTGTGTCCTTATGCCTTCTGTCTTGCAAGAATCAACTGTTTCTCTTGTTATCAACGAAAAGTTGCACTTTGCGAGATGAGCTTCCCCTAAGGAACAAAGTTGCTTTTCACCGAGAAAGAAAGCTCCAGACCTGCATTCTCGAATGCATATGATTCACTTATCAAAGCCATAAAAAATATATGTCCTTATGCATTCTGTCTTGCAAGAATCAGCTGATTCTCTTGATAGCAACGAAAAGTTGCGCTTTGCGAGATGAGCTTCCCCTAAGGAACATGGTTGCTTTTCACCGAGAAAGAAAGATCCAGTCCTGGATTCTCAGATGCATATGAGAATCTTTCTAAAGCCATAAGAAATATGTGTCCTGATACAGTCTTTCTGGCAGGAATCGACTGTTTCACTTGTTAGCAGAAAAATGCTACTCTTTGCGAGCTGAACTTCCCCTAAGGAATAACTGTGCTTTCCATCCAGAAAGAGAGCTCCAGTCCTGGATTCTCTAATGCATGTGATTCACTAACAAGAGCCATAAGAATACTGTGTCCTGATGCCTTCTGTCTGATAGGAATCGACTCTTTCACTTAGCAAATCAAAGTTGCACTTTGCTCGTTGACCTTCCCCTAAGGAACAACAGTGCTTTGCACAGTGAAAGCAAGCTCCAGCTCTGGAGTTTTAGATGCATATGATTTACTTTCCAAAACCATAAGAAATATGTGCCCTGATGTCTCCTGTCTGTCAGAAATCAAGAGTTTCACGTGTTAGAAGAGCAAAGGTGCACTTTGCGATAAGAGCTTCCCGTACGTAACAACTGTGTTTTTCACCAAGAAAGAAAGCTCCAGACCTGCATTCTCGAATGCATATGATTCACTTATCAAAGCCATAAGAAATGTGTGTCCTTATGCCTTCTGTCTTGCAAGAATCAACTGTTTCTCTTGTTATCAACGAAAAGTTGCACTTTGCGAGATGAGCTTCCCCTAAGGAACAAAGTTGCTTTTCACCGAGAAAGAAAGCTCCAGACCTGCATTCTCGAATGCATATGATTCACTTATCAAAGCCATAAAAAATATATGTCCTTATGCATTCTGTCTTGCACGAATCAGCTGATTCTCTTGATAGCAACGAAAAGTTGCGCTTTGCGAGATGAGCTTCCCCTAAGGAACATGGTTGCTTTTCACCGAGAAAGAAAGATCCAGTCCTGGATTCTCAGATGCATATGAGAATCTTTCTAAAGCCATAAGAAATATGTGTCCTGATACATTCTTTCTGGCAGGAATCGACTGTTTCACTTGTTAGCAGAAAAATGCTACTCTTTGCGAGCTGAACTTCCCCTAAGGAATAACTGTGCTTTCCATCCAGAAAGAGAGCTCCAGTCCTGGATTCTCTAATGCATGCGATTCACTAACAAGAGCCATAAGAATACTGTGTCCTGATGCCTTCTGTCTGACAGGAATCGACTGTTTCACTTGTTAGCAAAGCAAAGTTGCACTTTGCTCGTTGAGCTTCCCCTAAGGAACAACAGTGCTTTGCATCCAGAAAGAGAGCTCCAGTCCTGGATTCTCTGATGCATGTGATTCACTAACCAGAGCCATAAGAATACTGTGTCCTGATGCCTTCTGTCTGACAGGAATCGACTGTTTCACTTGTTAGCAAAGCAGAGTTGCACTTTGCTATTGAGCTTCCCGTAAAGAAACAACAGTGCTTTGCACCATGAAAGCAAGCTCCAGCCCTGGAGTTTTAGATGCATATGATTTACTTTCCAAAACCATAAGAAATATGTGCCCTGATGTCTCCTGTCTGTCAGAAATCAAGAGTTTCACGTGTTAGAAGAGCAAAGGTGCACTTTGCGATAAGAGCTTCCCCTACGTAACAACTGTGTTTTTCACCAAGAAAGAAAGCTCCAGACCTGCATTCTCGAATGCATATGATTCACTTATCAAAGCCATAAGAAATATGTGTCCTTATGCCTTCTGTCTTGCAAGAATCAACTGTTTCTCTTGTTATCAACGAAAAGTTGCACTTTGCGAGATGAGCTTCCCCTAAGGAACAAAGTTGTTTTTCACGGAGAAAGAAAGATCCAGGCCTGGATTCTCAGATGCATATTATTCACTTATCAAAGCCATAAGAAATGTGTGTCCTTATGCCTTCTGTCTTACAAGAATCAGCTGTTTCTCTTGTTAGCAACGAAAAGTTGCACTTTGCGAGATGAGCTTCCCCTAAGGACCAACGCTGTTTCTCACCGAGAAAGAAAGATCCAGTCCTGGATTCACAGATGGATATGAGAATCTTTCTAACGCCATAAGAAATGTGTGTCCTGATACATTCTTTCTGTCAGGAATCGACTGTTTCACTTGTTAGCAGAAAAATGCTACTCTTTGCGAGCTGAACTTCCCGTATGGAACAACAGTGCTTTGCATCCAGAATGAGAGCTCCAGTCCTGGATTCTCTGATGCATGTGATTCACTAGCCAGAGCCATAACAATACTGTGTCCTGATGCTTTCTGTCTGACAGGAATCGACTGTTTCACTTGTTAGCAAAGCAAAGTTGCACTTTGCTCGTTGAGCTTCCCCTAAAGAACAATTGTGCTTTTCACCGTGAAAGCAAGCTCCAGCCCTGGAGTTTTAGATGCATATGATTTACTTTCCAAAACCATAACAAATATATGCCCTGATGTCTCCTGTCCGTCAGAAATCCAGAGTTCACGTGTTAGAAGAGCAAAGGTGCACTTTGCGATAGGAGCTTCCCGTACGTAACAACTGTGTTTTTCACCAAGAAAGAAAGCTCCAGACCTGCATTCTCGAATGCATATGATTCACTTATCGAAGCCATAAGAAATGTGTGTCCTTATGCTTTCTGTCTTGCAAGAATCAGCTGTTTCTCTTGTTAGCAACGAAAAGTTGTACTTTGCGAGATGAGCTTCCCTTAAGGAACAAAGTTGTTTTTCACGGAGAAAGAAAGATCCAGGCCTGGATTCTCAGATGCATATTATTCACTTATCAAAGCCATAAGAAATGTGTGTCCTTATGCCTTCTGTCTTACAAGAATCAGCTGTTTCTCTTGTTAGCAACGAAAAGTTGCACTTTGCGAGATGAGCTTCCCCTAAGGACCAACGCTGTTTCTCACCGAGAAAGAAAGATCCAATCCTGGATTCTCAGATGTATATGAGAATCTTTCTAAAGCCATAAGAAATATGTGTCCTGATACATTCTTTCTGGCAGGAATCGACTGTTTCACTTGTTAGCAGAAAAATGCTACTCTTTGCGAGCTGAACTTCCCCTAAAGAACGAATGCGCTTTGCATCCAGAAGGAGGGCTCCAGTCCTGGATTCTCTGATGCATGTGATTCACTAACCAGAGCCATAAGAATACTGTGTCCTGATGCCTTCTGTCTGACAGGAATCGACTGTTTCACTTGTTAGCAAAGCAGAGTTGCACTTTGCTATTGAGCTTCCCGTAAAGAAACAACAGTGCTTTGCACCATGAAAGCAAGCTCCAGCCCTGGAGTTTTAGATGCATATGATTTACTTTCCAAAACCATAAGAAATATGTGCCCTGATGTCTCCTGTCTGTCAGAAATCAAGAGTTTCACGTGTTAGAAGAGCAAAGGTGCACTTTGCGATAAGAGCTTCGCGTACGTAACAACTGTGTTTTCACCAAGAAAGAAAGCTCCAGACCTGCATTCTCGAATGCATATGATTCACTTATCAAAGCCATAAGAAATGTGTGTCCTTATGCCTTCTGTCTTGCAAGAATCAACTGTTTCTCTTGTTATCAACGAAAAGTTGCACTTTGCGAGATGAGCTTCCCCTAAGGAACAAAGTTGCTTTTCACCGAGAAAGAAAGCTCCAGACCTGCATTCTCGAATGCATATGATTCACTTATCAAAGCCATAAAAAATATATGTCCTTATGCATTCTGTCTTGCAAGAATCAGCTGATTCTCTTGATAGCAACGAAAAGTTGCGCTTTGCGAGATGAGCTTCCCCTAAGGAACATGGTTGCTTTTCACCGAGAAAGAAAGATCCAGTCCTGGATTCTCAGATGCATATGAGAATCTTTCTAAAGCCATAAGAAATATGTGTCCTGATACATTCTTTCTGGCAGGAATCGACTGTTTCACTTGTTAGCAGAAAAATGCTACTCTTTGCGAGCTGAACTTCCCCTAAGGAATAACTGTGCTTTCCATCCAGAAAGAGAGCTCCAGTCCTGGATTCTCTAATGCATGTGATTCACTAACAAGAGCCATAAGAATACTGTGTCCTGATGCCTTCTGTCTGATAGGAATCGACTCTTTCACTTAGCAAATCAAAGTTGCACTTTGCTCGTTGACCTTCCCCTAAGGAACAACAGTGCTTTGCACAGTGAAAGCAAGCTCCAGCTCTGGAGTTTTAGATGCATATGATTTACTTTCCAAAACCATAAGAAATATGTGCCCTGATGTCTCCTGTCTGTCAGAAATCAAGAGTTTCACGTGTTAGAAGAGCAAAGGTGCACTTTGCGATAAGAGCTTCCCGTACGTAACAACTGTGTTTTTCACCAAGAAAGAAAGCTCCAGACCTGCATTCTCGAATGCATATGATTCACTTATCAAAGCCATAAGAAATGTGTGTCCTTATGCCTTCTGTCTTGCAAGAATCAACTGTTTCTCTTGTTATCAACGAAAAGTTGCACTTTGCGAGATGAGCTTCCCCTAAGGAACAAAGTTGCTTTTCACCGAGAAAGAAAGCTCCAGACCTGCATTCTCGAATGCATATGATTCACTTATCAAAGCCATAAAAAATATATGTCCTTATGCATTCTGTCTTGCAAGAATCAGCTGATTCTCTTGATAGCAACGAAAAGTTGCGCTTTGCGAGATGAGCTTCCCCTAAGGAACATGGTTGCTTTTCACCGAGAAAGAAAGATCCAGTCCTGGATTCTCAGATGCATATGAGAATCTTTCTAAAGCCATAAGAAATATGTGTCCTGATACATTCTTTCTGGCAGGAATCGACTGTTTCACTTGTTAGCAGAAAAATGCTACTCTTTGCGAGCTGAACTTCCCCTAAGGAATAACTGTGCTTTCCATCCAGAAAGAGAGCTTTAGTCCTGGATTCTCTAATGCATGTGATTCACTAACAAGAGCCATAAGAATACTGTGTCCTGATGCCTTCTGTCTGATAGGAATCGACTCTTTCACTTAGCAAATCAAAGTTGCACTTTGCTCGTTGACCTTCCCCTAAGGAACAACAGTGCTTTGCACAGTGAAAGCAAGCTCCAGCTCTGGAGTTTTAGATGCATATGATTTACTTTCCAAAACCATAAGAAATATGTGCCCTGATGTCTCCTGTCTGTCAGAAATCAAGAGTTTCACGTGTTAGAAGAGCAAAGGTGCACTTTGCGATAAGAGCTTCCCGTACGTAACAACTGTGTTTTTCACCAAGAAAGAAAGCTCCAGACCTGCATTCTCGAATGCATATGATTCACTTATCAAAGCCATAAGAAATGTGTGTCCTTATGCCTTCTGTCTTGCAAGAATCAACTGTTTCTCTTGTTATCAACGAAAAGTTGCACTTTGCGAGATGAGCTTCCCCTAAGGAACAAAGTTGCTTTTCACCGAGAAAGAAAGCTCCAGACCTGCATTCTCGAATGCATATGATTCACTTATCAAAGCCATAAAAAATATATGTCCTTATGCATTCTGTCTTGCAAGAATCAGCTGATTCTCTTGATAGCAACGAAAAGTTGCGCTTTGCGAGATGAGCTTCCCCTAAGGAACATGGTTGCTTTTCACCGAGAAAGAAAGATCCAGTCCTGGATTCTCAGATGCATATGAGAATCTTTCTAAAGCCATAAGAAATATGTGTCCTGATACATTCTTTCTGGCAGGAATCGACTGTTTCACTTGTTAGCAGAAAAATGCTACTCTTTGCGAGCTGAACTTCCCCTAAGGAATAACTGTGCTTTCCATCCAGAAAGAGAGCTCCAGTCCTGGATTCTCTAATGCATGCGATTCACTAACAAGAGCCATAAGAATACTGTGTCCTGATGCCTTCTGTCTGACAGGAATCGACTGTTTCACTTGTTAGCAAAGCAAAGTTGCACTTTGCTCGTTGAGCTTCCCCTAAGGAACAACAGTGCTTTGCATCCAGAAAGAGAGCTCCAGTCCTGGATTCTCTGATGCATGTGATTCACTAACCAGAGCCATAAGAATACTGTGTCCTGATGCCTTCTGTCTGACAGGAATCGACTGTTTCACTTGTTAGCAAAGCAGAGTTGCACTTTGCTATTGAGCTTCCCGTAAAGAAACAACAGTGCTTTGCACCATGAAAGCAAGCTCCAGCCCTGGAGTTTTAGATGCATATGATTTACTTTCCAAAACCATAAGAAATATGTGCCCTGATGTCTCCTGTCTGTCAGAAATCAAGAGTTTCACGTGTTAGAAGAGCAAAGGTGCACTTTGCGATAAGAGCTTCCCCTACGTAACAACTGTGTTTTTCACCAAGAAAGAAAGCTCCAGACCTGCATTCTCGAATGCATATGATTCACTTATCAAAGCCATAAGAAATATGTGTCCTTATGCCTTCTGTCTTGCAAGAATCAACTGTTTCTCTTGTTATCAACGAAAAGTTGCACTTTGCGAGATGAGCTTCCCCTAAGGAACAAAGTTGTTTTTCACGGAGAAAGAAAGATCCAGGCCTGGATTCTCAGATGCATATTATTCACTTATCAAAGCCATAAGAAATGTGTGTCCTTATGCCTTCTGTCTTACAAGAATCAGCTGTTTCTCTTGTTAGCAACGAAAAGTTGCACTTTGCGAGATGAGCTTCCCCTAAGGAACAACGCTGTTTCTCACCGAGAAAGAAAGATCCAGTCCTGGATTCACAGATGGATATGAGAATCTTTCTAAAGCCATAAGAAATGTGTGTCCTGATACATTCTTTCTGTCAGGAATCGACTGTTTCACTTGTTAGCAGAAAAATGCTACTCTTTGCGAGCTGAACTTCCCGTATGGAACAACAGTGCTTTGCATCCAGAATGAGAGCTCCAGTCCTGGATTCTCTGATGCATGTGATTCACTAGCCAGAGCCATAACAATACTGTGTCCTGATGCTTTCTGTCTGACAGGAATCGACTGTTTCACTTGTTAGCAAAGCAAAGTTGCACTTTGCTCGTTGAGCTTCCCCTAAAGAACAATTGTGCTTTTCACCGTGAAAGCAAGCTCCAGCCCTGGAGTTTTAGATGCATATGATTTACTTTCCAAAACCATAACAAATATATGCCCTGATGTCTCCTGTCCGTCAGAAATCCAGAGTTCACGTGTTAGAAGAGCAAAGGTGCACTTTGCGATAGGAGCTTCCCGTACGTAACAACTGTGTTTCTCACCAAGAAAGAAAGCTCCAGACCTGCATTCTCGAATGCATATGATTCACTTATCGAAGCCATAAGAAATGTGTGTCCTTATGCTTTCTGTCTTGCAAGAATCAGCTGTTTCTCTTGTTAGCAACGAAAAGTTGTACTTTGCGAGATGAGCTTCCCTTAAGGAACAAAGTTGTTTTTCACGGAGAAAGAAAGATCCAGGCCTGGATTCTCAGATGCATATTATTCACTTATCAAAGCCATAAGAAATGTGTGTCCTTATGCCTTCTGTCTTACAAGAATCAGCTGTTTCTCTTGTTAGCAACGAAAAGTTGCACTTTGCGAGATGAGCTTCCCCTAAGGACCAACGCTGTTTCTCACCGAGAAAGAAAGATCCAATCCTGGATTCTCAGATGTATATGAGAATCTTTCTAAAGCCATAAGAAATATGTGTCCTGATACATTCTTTCTGGCAGGAATCGACTGTTTCACTTGTTAGCAGAAAAATGCTACTCTTTGCGAGCTGAACTTCCCCTAAAGAACGAATGCGCTTTGCATCCAGAAGGAGGGCTCCAGTCCTGGATTCTCTGATGCATGTGATTCACTAACCAGAGCCATAAGAATACTGTGTCCTGATGCCTTCTGTCTGACAGGAATCGACTGTTTCACTTGTTAGCAAAGCAGAGTTGCACTTTGCTATTGAGCTTCCCGTAAAGAAACAACAGTGCTTTGCACCATGAAAGCAAGCTCCAGCCCTGGAGTTTTAGATGCATATGATTTACTTTCCAAAACCATAAGAAATATGTGCCCTGATGTCTCCTGTCTGTCAGAAATCAAGAGTTTCACGTGTTAGAAGAGCAAAGGTGCACTTTGCGATAAGAGCTTCGCGTACGTAACAACTGTGTTTTTCACCAAGAAAGAAAGCTCCAGACCTGCATTCTCGAATGCATATGATTCACTTATCAAAGCCATAAGAAATGTGTGTCCTTATGCCTTCTGTCTTGCAAGAATCAACTGTTTCTCTTGTTATCAACGAAAAGTTGCACTTTGCGAGATGAGCTTCCCCTAAGGAACAAAGTTGCTTTTCACCGAGAAAGAAAGCTCCAGACCTGCATTCTCGAATGCATATGATTCACTTATCAAAGCCATAAAAAATATATGTCCTTATGCATTCTGTCTTGCAAGAATCAGCTGATTCTCTTGATAGCAACGAAAAGTTGCGCTTTGCGAGATGAGCTTCCCCTAAGGAACATGGTTGCTTTTCACCGAGAAAGAAAGATCCAGTCCTGGATTCTCAGATGCATATGAGAATCTTTCTAAAGCCATAAGAAATATGTGTCCTGATACATTCTTTCTGGCAGGAATCGACTGTTTCACTTGTTAGCAGAAAAATGCTACTCTTTGCGAGCTGAACTTCCCCTAAGGAATAACTGTGCTTTCCATCCAGAAAGAGAGCTCCAGTCCTGGATTCTCTAATGCATGTGATTCACTAACCAGAGCCATAAGAATACTGTGTCCTGATGCCTTCTGTCTGATAGGAATCGACTCTTTCACTTAGCAAATCAAAGTTGCACTTTGCTCGTTGACCTTCCCCTAAGGAACAACAGTGCTTTGCACAGTGAAAGCAAGCTCCAGCTCTGGAGTTTTAGATGCATATGATTTACTTTCCAAAACCATAAGAAATATGTGCCCTGATGTCTCCTGTCTGTCAGAAATCAAGAGTTTCACGTGTTAGAAGAGCAAAGGTGCACTTTGCGATAAGAGCTTCCCGTACGTAACAACTGTGTTTTTCACCAAGAAAGAAAGCTCCAGACCTGCATTCTCGAATGCATATGATTCACTTATCAAAGCCATAAGAAATGTGTGTCCTTATGCCTTCTGTCTTGCAAGAATCAACTGTTTCTCTTGTTATCAACGAAAAGTTGCACTTTGCGAGATGAGCTTCCCCTAAGGAACAAAGTTGCTTTTCACCGAGAAAGAAAGCTCCAGACCTGCATTCTCGAATGCATATGATTCACTTATCAAAGCCATAAAAAATATATGTCCTTATGCATTCTGTCTTGCAAGAATCAGCTGATTCTCTTGATAGCAACGAAAAGTTGCGCTTTGCGAGATGAGCTTCCCCTAAGGAACATGGTTGCTTTTCACCGAGAAAGAAAGATCCAGTCCTGGATTCTCAGATGCATATGAGAATCTTTCTAAAGCCATAAGAAATATGTGTCCTGATACATTCTTTCTGGCAGGAATCGACTGTTTCACTTGTTAGCAGAAAAATGCTACTCTTTGCGAGCTGAACTTCCCCTAAGGAATAACTGTGCTTTCCATCCAGAAAGAGAGCTCCAGTCCTGGATTCTCTAATGCATGTGATTCACTAACAAGAGCCATAAGAATACTGTGTCCTGATGCCTTCTGTCTGATAGGAATCGACTCTTTCACTTAGCAAATCAAAGTTGCACTTTGCTCGTTGACCTTCCCCTAAGGAACAACAGTGCTTTGCACAGTGAAAGCAAGCTCCAGCTCTGGAGTTTTAGATGCATATGATTTACTTTCCAAAACCATAAGAAATATGTGCCCTGATGTCTCCTGTCTGTCAGAAATCAAGAGTTTCACGTGTTAGAAGAGCAAAGGTGCACTTTGCGATAAGAGCTTCCCGTACGTAACAACTGTGTTTTTCACCAAGAAAGAAAGCTCCAGACCTGCATTCTCGAATGCATATGATTCACTTATCAAAGCCATAAGAAATGTGTGTCCTTATGCCTTCTGTCTTGCAAGAATCAACTGTTTCTCTTGTTATCAACGAAAAGTTGCACTTTGCGAGATGAGCTTCCCCTAAGGAACAAAGTTGCTTTTCACCGAGAAAGAAAGCTCCAGACCTGCATTCTCGAATGCATATGATTCACTTATCAAAGCCATAAAAAATATATGTCCTTATGCATTCTGTCTTGCAAGAATCAGCTGATTCTCTTGATAGCAACGAAAAGTTGCGCTTTGCGAGATGAGCTTCCCCTAAGGAACATGGTTGCTTTTCACCGAGAAAGAAAGATCCAGTCCTGGATTCTCAGATGCATATGAGAATCTTTCTAAAGCCATAAGAAATATGTGTCCTGATACATTCTTTCTGGCAGGAATCGACTGTTTCACTTGTTAGCAGAAAAATGCTACTCTTTGCGAGCTGAACTTCCCCTAAGGAATAACTGTGCTTTGCATCCAGAAAGAGAGCTCCAGTCCTGGATTCTCTAATGCATGTGATTCACTAACAAGAGCCATAAGAATACTGTGTCCTGATGCCTTCTGTCTGATAGGAATCGACTCTTTCACTTAGCAAATCAAAGTTGCACTTTGCTCGTTGACCTTCCCCTAAGGAACAACAGTGCTTTGCACAGTGAAAGCAAGCTCCAGCTCTGGAGTTTTAGATGCATATGATTTACTTTCCAAAACCATAAGAAATATGTGCCCTGATGTCTCCTGTCTGTCAGAAATCAAGAGTTTCACGTGTTAGAAGAGCAAAGGTGCACTTTGCGATAAGAGCTTCCCGTACGTAACAACTGTGTTTTTCACCAAGAAAGAAAGCTCCAGACCTGCATTCTCGAATGCATATGATTCACTTATCAAAGCCATAAGAAATGTGTGTCCTTATGCCTTCTGTCTTGCAAGAATCAACTGTTTCTCTTGTTATCAACGAAAAGTTGCACTTTGCGAGATGAGCTTCCCCTAAGGAACAAAGTTGCTTTTCACCGAGAAAGAAAGCTCCAGACCTGCATTCTCGAATGCATATGATTCACTTATCGAAGCCATAAAAAATATATGTCCTTATGCATTCTGTCTTGCAAGAATCAGCTGATTCTCTTGATAGCAACGAAAAGTTGCGCTTTGCGAGATGAGCTTCCCCTAAGGAACATGGTTGCTTTTCACCGAGAAAGAAAGATCCAGTCCTGGATTCTCAGATGCATATGAGAATCTTTCTAAAGCCATAAGAAATATGTGTCCTGATACATTCTTTCTGGCAGGAATCGACTGTTTCACTTGTTAGCAGAAAAATGCTACTCTTTGCGAGCTGAACTTCCCCTAAGGAATAACTGTGCTTTCCATCCAGAAAGAGAGCTCCAGTCCTGGATTCTCTAATGCATGTGATTCACTAACAAGAGCCATAAGAATACTGTGTCCTGATGCCTTCTGTCTGACAGGAATCGACTGTTTCACTTGTTAGCAAAGCAAAGTTGCACTTTGCTCGTTGAGCTTCCCCTAAGGAACAACAGTGCTTTGCATCCAGAAAGAGAGCTCCAGTCCTGGATTCTCTGATGCATGTGATTCACTAACCAGAGCCATAAGAATACTGTGTCCTGATGCCTTCTGTCTGACAGGAATCGACTGTTTCACTTGTTAGCAAAGCAGAGTTGCACTTTGCTATTGAGCTTCCCGTAAAGAAACAACAGTGCTTTGCACCATGAAAGCAAGCTCCAGCCCTGGAGTTTTAGATGCATATGATTTACTTTCCAAAACCATAAGAAATATGTGCCCTGATGTCTCCTGTCTGTCAGAAATCAAGAGTTTCACGTGTTAGAAGAGCAAAGGTGCACTTTGCGATAAGAGCTTCCCGTACGTAACAACTGTGTTTTTCACCAAGAAAGAAAGCTCCAGACCTGCATTCTCGAATGCATATGATTCACTTATCAAAGCCATAAGAAATATGTGTCCTTATGCCTTCTGTCTTGCAAGAATCAACTGTTTCTCTTGTTATCAACGAAAAGTTGCACTTTGCGAGATGAGCTTCCCCTAAGGAACAAAGTTGTTTTTCACGGAGAAAGAAAGATCCAGGCCTGGATTCTCAGATGCATATTATTCACTTATCAAAGCCATAAGAAATGTGTGTCCTTATGCCTTCTGTCTTACAAGAATCAGCTGTTTCTCTTGTTAGCAACGAAAAGTTGCACTTTGCGAGATGAGCTTCCCCTAAGGAACAACGCTGTTTCTCACCGAGAAAGAAAGATCCAGTCCTGGATTCTCAGATGGATATGAGAATCTTTCTAAAACCATAAGAAATGTGTGTCCTGATACATTCTTTCTGTCAGGAATCGACTGTTTCACTTGTTAGCAGAAAAATGCTACTCTTTGCGAGCTGAACTTCCCGTATGGAACAACAGTGCTTTGCATCCAGAAAGAGAGCTCCAGTCCTGGATTCTCTGATGCATGTGATTCACTAGCCAGAGCCATAAGAATACTGTGTCCTGATGCTTTCTGTCTGACAGGAATCGACTGTTTCACTTGTTAGCAAAGCAAAGTTGCACTTTGCTCGTTGAGCTTCCCCTAAAGAACAATTGTGCTTTTCACCGTGAAAGCAAGCTCCAGCCCTGGAGTTTTAGATGCATATGATTTACTTTCCAAAACCATAACAAATATATGCCCTGATGTCTCCTGTCCGTCAGAAATCCAGAGTTCACGTGTTAGAAGAGCAAAGGTGCACTTTGCGATAAGAGCTTCCCGTACGTAACAACTGTGTTTTTCACCAAGAAAGAAAGCTCCAGACCTGCATTCTCGAATGCATATGATTCACTTATCGAAGCCATAAGAAATGTGTGTCCTTATGCTTTCTGTCTTGCAAGAATCAGCTGTTTCTCTTGTTAGCAACGAAAAGTTGTACTTTGCGAGATGAGCTTCCCTTAAGGAACAAAGTTGTTTTTCACGGAGAAAGAAAGATCCAGGCCTGGATTCTCAGATGCATATTATTCACTTATCAAAGCCATAAGAAATGTGTGTCCTTATGCCTTCTGTCTTACAAGAATCAGCTGTTTCTCTTGTTAGCAACGAAAAGTTGCACTTTGCGAGATGAGCTTCCCCTAAGGACCAACGCTGTTTCTCACCGAGAAAGAAAGATCCAATCCTGGATTCTCAGATGTATATGAGAATCTTTCTAAAGCCATAAGAAATATGTGTCCTGATACATTCTTTCTGGCAGGAATCGACTGTTTCACTTGTTAGCAGAAAAATGCTACTCTTTGCGAGCTGAACTTCCCCTAAAGAACGAATGCGCTTTGCATCCAGAAGGAGGGCTCCAGTCCTGGATTCTCTGATGCATGTGATTCACTAACCAGAGCCATAAGAATACTGTGTCCTGATGCCTTCTGTCTGACAGGAATCGACTGTTTCACTTGTTAGCAAAGCAGAGTTGCACTTTGCTATTGAGCTTCCCGTAAAGAAACAACAGTGCTTTGCACCATGAAAGCAAGCGCCAGCCCTGGAGTTTTAGATGCATATGATTTACTTTCCAAAACCATAAGAAATATGTGCCCTGATGTCTCCTGTCTGTCAGAAATCAAGAGTTTCACGTGTTAGAAGAGCAAAGGTGCACTTTGCGATAAGAGCTTCGCGTACGTAACTGTGTTTTTCACCAAGAAAGAAAGCTCCAGACCAGCATTCTCGAATGCATATGATTCACTTGTCAAAGCCATAAGAAATGTGTGTCCTTATGCCTTCTGTCTTGCAAGAATCAACTGTTTCTCTTGTTATCAACGAAAAGTTGCACTTTGCGAGATGAGCTTCCCCTAAGGAACAAAGTTGCTTTTCACCGAGAAAGAAAGCTCCAGACCTGCATTCTCGAATGCATATGATTCACTTATCAAAGCCATAAAAAATATATGTCCTTATGCATTCTGTCTTGCAAGAATCAGCTGATTCTCTTGATAGCAACGAAAAGTTGCGCTTTGCGAGATGAGCTTCCCCTAAGGAACATGGTTGCTTTTCACCGAGAAAGAAAGATCCAGTCCTGGATTCTCAGATGCATATGAGAATCTTTCTAAAGCCATAAGAAATATGTGTCCTGATACATTCTTTCTGGCAGGAATCGACTGTTTCACTTGTTAGCAGAAAAATGCTACTCTTTGCGAGCTGAACTTCCCCTAAGGAATAACTGTGCTTTCCATCCAGAAAGAGAGCTCCAGTCCTGGATTCTCTAATGCATGTGATTCACTAACAAGAGCCATAAGAATACTGTGTCCTGATGCCTTCTGTCTGATAGGAATCGACTCTTTCACTTAGCAAATCAAAGTTGCACTTTGCTCGTTGACCTTCCCCTAAGGAACAACAGTGCTTTGCACAGTGAAAGCAAGCTCCAGCTCTGGAGTTTTAGATGCATATGATTTACTTTCCAAAACCATAAGAAATATGTGCCCTGATGTCTCCTGTCTGTCAGAAATCAAGAGTTTCACGTGTTAGAAGAGCAAAGGTGCACTTTGCGATAAGAGCTTCCCGTAAGTAACAACTGTGTTTTTCACCAAGAAAGAAAGCTCCAGACCTGCATTCTCGAATGCATATGATTCACTTATCAAAGCCATAAGAAATGTGTGTCCTTATGCCTTCTGTCTTGCAAGAATCAACTGTTTCTCTTGTTATCAACGAAAAGTTGCACTTTGCGAGATGAGCTTCCCCTAAGGAACAAAGTTGCTTTTCACCGAGAAAGAAAGCTCCAGACCTGCATTCTCGAATGCATATGATTCACTTATCAAAGCCATAAAAAATATATGTCCTTATGCATTCTGTCTTGCAAGAATCAGCTGATTCTCTTGATAGCAACGAAAAGTTGCGCTTTGCGAGATGAGTTTCCCCTAAGGAACATGGTTGCTTTTCACCGAGAAAGAAAGATCCAGTCCTGGATTCTCAGATGCATATGATAATCTTTCTAAAGCCATAAGAAATATGTGTCCTGATACATTCTTTCTGGCAGGAATCGACTGTTTCACTTGTTAGCAGAAAAATGCTACTCTTTGCGAGCTGAACTTCCCCTAAGGAATAACTGTGCTTTCCATCCAGAAAGAGAGCTCCAGTCCTGGATTCTCTAATGCATGTGATTCACTAACAAGAGCCATAAGAATACTGTGTCCTGATGCCTTCTGTCTGACAGGAATCGACTGTTTCACTTGTTAGCAAAGCAAAGTTGCACTTTGCTCGTTGAGCTTCCCCTAAGGAACAACAGTGCTTTGCATCCAGAAAGAGAGCTCCAGTCCTGGATTCTCTGATGCATGTGATTCACTAACCAGAGCCATAAGAATACTGTGTCCTGATGCCTTCTGTCTGACAGGAATCGACTGTTTCACTTGTTAGCAAAGCAGAGTTGCACTTTGCTATTGAGCTTCCCGTAAAGAAACAACAGTGCTTTGCACCATGAAAGCAAGCTCCAGCCCTGGAGTTTTAGATGCATATGATTTACTTTCCAAAACCATAAGAAATATGTGCCCTGATGTCTCCTGTCTGTCAGAAATCAAGAGTTTCACGTGTTAGAAGAGCAAAGGTGCACTTTGCGATAAGAGCTTCCCGTACGTAACAACTGTGTTTTTCACCAAGAAAGAAAGCTCCAGACCTGCATTCTCGAATGCATATGATTCACTTATCAAAGCCATAAGAAATATGTGTCCTTATGCCTTCTGTCTTGCAAGAATCAACTGTTTCTCTTGTTATCAACGAAAAGTTGCACTTTGCGAGATGAGCTTCCCCTAAGGAACAAAGTTGTTTTTCACGGAGAAAGAAAGATCCAGGCCTGGATTCTCAGATGCATATTATTCACTTATCAAAGCCATAAGAAATGTGTGTCCTTATGCCTTCTGTCTTACAAGAATCAGCTGTTTCTCTTGTTAGCAACGAAAAGTTGCACTTTGCGAGATGAGCTTCCCCTAAGGAACAACGCTGTTTCTCACCGAGAAAGAAAGATCCAGTCCTGGATTCTCAGATGGATATGAGAATCTTTCTAAAGCCATAAGAAATGTGTGTCCTGATACATTCTTTCTGTCAGGAATCGACTGTTTCACTTGTTAGCAGAAAAATGCTACTCTTTGCGAGCTGAACTTCCCGTATGGAACAACAGTGCTTTGCATCCAGAAAGAGAGCTCCAGTCCTGGATTCTCTGATGCATGTGATTCACTAGCCAGAGCCATAAGAATACTGTGTCCTGATGCTTTCTGTCTGACAGGAATCGACTGTTTCACTTGTTAGCAAAGCAAAGTTGCACTTTGCTCGTTGAGCTTCCCCTAAAGAACAATTGTGCTTTTCACCGTGAAAGCAAGCTCCAGCCCTGGAGTTTTAGATGCATATGATTTACTTTCCAAAACCATAACAAATATATGCCCTGATGTCTCCTGTCCGTCAGAAATCCAGAGTTCACGTGTTAGAAGAGCAAAGGTGCACTTTGCGATAAGAGCTTCCCGTACGTAACAACTGTGTTTTTCACCAAGAAAGAAAGCTCCAGACCTGCATTCTCGAATGCATATGATTCACTTATCGAAGCCATAAGAAATGTGTGTCCTTATGCTTTCTGTCTTGCAAGAATCAGCTGTTTCTCTTGTTAGCAACGAAAAGTTGTACTTTGCGAGATGAGCTTCCCTTAAGGAACAAAGTTGTTTTTCACGGAGAAAGAAAGATCCAGGCCTGGATTCTCAGATGCATATTATTCACTTATCAAAGCCATAAGAAATGTGTGTCCTTATGCCTTCTGTCTTACAAGAATCAGCTGTTTCTCTTGTTAGCAACGAAAAGTTGCACTTTGCGAGATGAGCTTCCCCTAAGGACCAACGCTGTTTCTCACCGAGAAAGAAAGATCCAATCCTGGATTCTCAGATGTATATGAGAATCTTTCTAAAGCCATAAGAAATATGTGTCCTGATACATTCTTTCTGGCAGGAATCGACTGTTTCACTTGTTAGCAGAAAAATGCTACTCTTTGCGAGCTGAACTTCCCCTAAAGAACGAATGCGCTTTGCATCCAGAAGGAGGGCTCCAGTCCTGGATTCTCTGATGCATGTGATTCACTAACCAGAGCCATAAGAATACTGTGTCCTGATGCCTTCTGTCTGACAGGAATCGACTGTTTCACTTGTTAGCAAAGCAGAGTTGCACTTTGCTATTGAGCTTCCCGTAAAGAAACAACAGTGCTTTGCACCATGAAAGCAAGCGCCAGCCCTGGAGTTTTAGATGCATATGATTTACTTTCCAAAACCATAAGAAATATGTGCCCTGATGTCTCCTGTCTGTCAGAAATCAAGAGTTTCACGTGTTAGAAGAGCAAAGGTGCACTTTGCGATAAGAGCTTCCCGTACGTAACAACTGTGTTTTTCACCAAGAAAGAAAGCTCCAGACCTGCATTCTCGAATGCATATGATTCACTTATCAAAGCCATAAGAAATATGTGTCCTTATGCCTTCTGTCTTGCAAGAATCAACTGTTTCTCTTGTTATCAACGAAAAGTTGCACTTTGCGAGATGAGCTTCCCCTAAGGAACAAAGTTGTTTTTCACGGAGAAAGAAAGATCCAGTCCTGGATTCTCAGATGGATATGAGAATCTTTCTAAAGCCATAAGAAATGTGTGTCCTGATACATTCTTTCTGTCAGGAATCGACTGTTTCACTTGTTAGCAGAAAAATGCTACTCTTTGCGAGCTGAACTTCCCGTATGGAACAACAGTGCTTTGCATCCAGAAAGAGAGCTCCAGTCCTGGATTCTCTGATGCATGTGATTCACTAGCCAGAGCCATAAGAATACTGTGTCCTGATGCTTTCTGTCTGACAGGAATCGACTGTTTCACTTGTTAGCAAAGCAAAGTTGCACTTTGCTCGTTGAGCTTCCCCTAAAGAACAATTGTGCTTTTCACCGTGAAAGCAAGCTCCAGCCCTGGAGTTTTAGATGCATATGATTTACTTTCCAAAACCATAACAAATATATGCCCTGATGTCTCCTGTCCGTCAGAAATCCAGAGTTCACGTGTTAGAAGAGCAAAGGTGCACTTTGCGATAAGAGCTTCCCGTACGTAACAACTGTGTTTTTCACCAAGAAAGAAAGCTCCAGACCTGCATTCTCGAATGCATATGATTCACTTATCGAAGCCATAAGAAATGTGTGTCCTTATGCTTTCTGTCTTGCAAGAATCAGCTGTTTCTCTTGTTAGCAACGAAAAGTTGTACTTTGCGAGATGAGCTTCCCTTAAGGAACAAAGTTGTTTTTCACGGAGAAAGAAAGATCCAGGCCTGGATTCTCAGATGCATATTATTCACTTATCAAAGCCATAAGAAATGTGTGTCCTTATGCCTTCTGTCTTACAAGAATCAGCTGTTTCTCTTGTTAGCAACGAAAAGTTGCACTTTGCGAGATGAGCTTCCCCTAAGGACCAACGCTGTTTCTCACCGAGAAAGAAAGATCCAATCCTGGATTCTCAGATGTATATGAGAATCTTTCTAAAGCCATAAGAAATATGTGTCCTGATACATTCTTTCTGGCAGGAATCGACTGTTTCACTTGTTAGCAGAAAAATGCTACTCTTTGCGAGCTGAACTTCCCCTAAAGAACGAATGCGCTTTGCATCCAGAAGGAGGGCTCCAGTCCTGGATTCTCTGATGCATGTGATTCACTAACCAGAGCCATAAGAATACTGTGTCCTGATGCCTTCTGTCTGACAGGAATCGACTGTTTCACTTGTTAGCAAAGCAGAGTTGCACTTTGCTATTGAGCTTCCCGTAAAGAAACAACAGTGCTTTGCACCATGAAAGCAAGCGCCAGCCCTGGAGTTTTAGATGCATATGATTTACTTTCCAAAACCATAAGAAATATGTGCCCTGATGTCTCCTGTCTGTCAGAAATCAAGAGTTTCACGTGTTAGAAGAGCAAAGGTGCACTTTGCGATAAGAGCTTCCCGTACGTAACAACTGTGTTTTTCACCAAGAAAGAAAGCTCCAGACCTGCATTCTCGAATGCATATGATTCACTTATCAAAGCCATAAGAAATGTGTGTCCTTATGCCTTCTGTCTTGCAAGAATCAACTGTTTCTCTTGTTATCAACGAAAAGTTGCACTTTGCGAGATGAGCTTCCCCTAAGGAACAAAGTTGCTTTTCACCGAGAAAGAAAGCTCCAGACCTGCATTCTCGAATGCATATGATTCACTTATCAAAGCCATAAAAAATATATGTCCTTATGCATTCTGTCTTGCAAGAATCAGCTGATTCTCTTGATAGCAACGAAAAGTTGCGCTTTGCGAGATGAGCTTCCCCTAAGGAACATGGTTGCTTTTCACCGAGAAAGAAAGATCCAGTCCTGGATTCTCAGATGCATATGAGAATCTTTCTAAAGCCATAAGAAATATGTGTCCTGATACATTCTTTCTGGCAGGAATCGACTGTTTCACTTGTTAGCAGAAAAATGCTACTCTTTGCGAGCTGAACTTCCCCTAAGGAATAACTGTGCTTTCCATCCAGAAAGAGAGCTCCAGTCCTGGATTCTCTAATGCATGTGATTCACTAACAAGAGCCATAAGAATACTGTGTCCTGATGCCTTCTGTCTGACAGGAATCGACTGTTTCACTTGTTAGCAAAGCAAAGTTGCACTTTGCTCGTTGAGCTTCCCCTAAGGAACAACAGTGCTTTGCATCCAGAAAGAGAGCTCCAGTCCTGGATTCTCTGATGCATGTGATTCACTAACCAGAGCCATAAGAATACTGTGTCCTGATGCCTTCTGTCTGACAGGAATCGACTGTTTCACTTGTTAGCAAAGCAGAGTTGCACTTTGCTATTGAGCTTCCCGTAAAGAAACAACAGTGCTTTGCACCATGAAAGCAAGCTCCAGCCCTGGAGTTTTAGATGCATATGATTTACTTTCCAAAACCATAAGAAATATGTGCCCTGATGTCTCCTGTCTGTCAGAAATCAAGAGTTTCACGTGTTAGAAGAGCAAAGGTGCACTTTGCGATAAGAGCTTCCCGTACGTAACAACTGTGTTTTTCACCAAGAAAGAAAGCTCCAGACCTGCATTCTCGAATGCATATGATTCACTTATCAAAGCCATAAGAAATATGTGTCCTTATGCCTTCTGTCTTGCAAGAATCAACTGTTTCTCTTGTTATCAACGAAAAGTTGCACTTTGCGAGATGAGCTTCCCCTAAGGAACAAAGTTGTTTTTCACGGAGAAAGAAAGATCCAGGCCTGGATTCTCAGATGCATATTATTCACTTATCAAAGCCATAAGAAATGTGTGTCCTTATGCCTTCTGTCTTACAAGAATCAGCTGTTTCTCTTGTTAGCAACGAAAAGTTGCACTTTGCGAGATGAGCTTCCCCTAAGGAACAACGCTGTTTCTCACCGAGAAAGAAAGATCCAGTCCTGGATTCTCAGATGGATATGAGAATCTTTCTAAAGCCATAAGAAATGTGTGTCCTGATACATTCTTTCTGTCAGGAATCGACTGTTTCACTTGTTAGCAGAAAAATGCTACTCTTTGCGAGCTGAACTTCCCGTATGGAACAACAGTGCTTTGCATCCAGAAAGAGAGCTCCAGTCCTGGATTCTCTGATGCATGTGATTCACTAGCCAGAGCCATAAGAATACTGTGTCCTGATGCTTTCTGTCTGACAGGAATCGACTGTTTCACTTGTTAGCAAAGCAAAGTTGCACTTTGCTCGTTGAGCTTCCCCTAAAGAACAATTGTGCTTTTCACCGTGAAAGCAAGCTCCAGCCCTGGAGTTTTAGATGCATATGATTTACTTTCCAAAACCATAACAAATATATGCCCTGATGTCTCCTGTCCGTCAGAAATCCAGAGTTCACGTGTTAGAAGAGCAAAGGTGCACTTTGCGATAAGAGCTTCCCGTACGTAACAACTGTGTTTTTCACCAAGAAAGAAAGCTCCAGACCTGCATTCTCGAATGCATATGATTCACTTATCGAAGCCATAAGAAATGTGTGTCCTTATGCTTTCTGTCTTGCAAGAATCAGCTGTTTCTCTTGTTAGCAACGAAAAGTTGTACTTTGCGAGATGAGCTTCCCTTAAGGAACAAAGTTGTTTTTCACGGAGAAAGAAAGATCCAGGCCTGGATTCTCAGATGCATATTATTCACTTATCAAAGCCATAAGAAATGTGTGTCCTTATGCCTTCTGTCTTACAAGAATCAGCTGTTTCTCTTGTTAGCAACGAAAAGTTGCACTTTGCGAGATGAGCTTCCCCTAAGGACCAACGCTGTTTCTCACCGAGAAAGAAAGATCCAATCCTGGATTCTCAGATGTATATGAGAATCTTTCTAAAGCCATAAGAAATATGTGTCCTGATACATTCTTTCTGGCAGGAATCGACTGTTTCACTTGTTAGCAGAAAAATGCTACTCTTTGCGAGCTGAACTTCCCCTAAAGAACGAATGCGCTTTGCATCCAGAAGGAGGGCTCCAGTCCTGGATTCTCTGATGCATGTGATTCACTAACCAGAGCCATAAGAATACTGTGTCCTGATGCCTTCTGTCTGACAGGAATCGACTGTTTCACTTGTTAGCAAAGCAGAGTTGCACTTTGCTATTGAGCTTCCCGTAAAGAAACAACAGTGCTTTGCACCATGAAAGCAAGCGCCAGCCCTGGAGTTTTAGATGCATATGATTTACTTTCCAAAACCATAAGAAATATGTGCCCTGATGTCTCCTGTCTATCAGAAATCAAGAGTTTCACGTGTTAGAAGAGCAAAGGTGCACTTTGCGATAAGAGCTTCCCGTACGTAACAACTGTGTTTTTCACCAAGAAAGAAAGCTCCAGACCTGCATTCTCGAATGCATATGATTCACTTATCAAAGCCATAAGAAATGTGTGTCCTTATGCCTTCTGTCTTGCAAGAATCAACTGTTTCTCTTGTTATCAACGAAAAGTTGCACTTTGCGAGATGAGCTTCCCCTAAGGAACAAAGTTGCTTTTCACCGAGAAAGAAAGCTCTAGACCTGCATTCTCGAATGCATATGATTCACTTATCAAAGCCATAAAAAATATATGTCCTTATGCATTCTGTCTTGCAAGAATCAGCTGATTCTCTTGATAGCAACGAAAAGTTGCGCTTTGCGAGATGAGCTTCCCCTAAGGAACATGGTTGCTTTTCACCGAGAAAGAAAGATCCAGTCCTGGATTCTCAGATGCATATGAGAATCTTTCTAAAGCCATAAGAAATATGTGTCCTGATACATTCTTTCTGGCAGGAATCGACTGTTTCACTTGTTAGCAGAAAAATGCTACTCTTTGCGAGCTGAACTTCCCCTAAGGAATAACTGTGCTTTCCATCCAGAAAGAGAGCTCCAGTCCTGGATTCTCTAATGCATGTGATTCACTAACAAGAGCCATAAGAATACTGTGTCCTGATGCCTTCTGTCTGACAGGAATCGACTGTTTCACTTGTTAGCAAAGCAAAGTTGCACTTTGCTCGTTGAGCTTCCCCTAAGGAACAACAGTGCTTTGCATCCAGAAAGAGAGCTCCAGTCCTGGATTCTCTGATGCATGTGATTCACTAACCAGAGCCATAAGAATACTGTGTCCTGATGCCTTCTGTCTGACAGGAATCGACTGTTTCACTTGTTAGCAAAGCAGAGTTGCACTTTGCTATTGAGCTTCCCGTAAAGAAACAACAGTGCTTTGCACCATGAAAGCAAGCTCCAGCCCTGGAGTTTTAGATGCATATGATTTACTTTCCAAAACCATAAGAAATATGTGCCCTGATGTCTCCTGTCTGTCAGAAATCAAGAGTTTCACGTGTTAGAAGAGCAAAGGTGCACTTTGCGATAAGAGCTTCCCGTACGTAACAACTGTGTTTTTCACCAAGAAAGAAAGCTCCAGACCTGCATTCTCGAATGCATATGATTCACTTATCAAAGCCATAAGAAATATGTGTCCTTATGCCTTCTGTCTTGCAAGAATCAACTGTTTCTCTTGTTATCAACGAAAAGTTGCACTTTGCGAGATGAGCTTCCCCTAAGGAACAAAGTTGTTTTTCACGGAGAAAGAAAGATCCAGGCCTGGATTCTCAGATGCATATTATTCACTTATCAAAGCCATAAGAAATGTGTGTCCTTATGCCTTCTGTCTTACAAGAATCAGCTGTTTCTCTTGTTAGCAACGAAAAGTTGCACTTTGCGAGATGAGCTTCCCCTAAGGAACAACGCTGTTTCTCACCGAGAAAGAAAGATCCAGTCCTGGATTCTCAGATGGATATGAGAATCTTTCTAAAGCCATAAGAAATGTGTGTCCTGATACATTCTTTCTGTCAGGAATCGACTGTTTCACTTGTTAGCAGAAAAATGCTACTCTTTGCGAGCTGAACTTCCCGTATGGAACAACAGTGCTTTGCATCCAGAAAGAGAGCTCCAGTCCTGGATTCTCTGATGCATGTGATTCACTAGCCAGAGCCATAAGAATACTGTGTCCTGATGCTTTCTGTCTGACAGGAATCGACTGTTTCACTTGTTAGCAAAGCAAAGTTGCACTTTGCTCGTTGAGCTTCCCCTAAAGAACAATTGTGCTTTTCACCGTGAAAGCAAGCTCCAGCCCTGGAGTTTTAGATGCATATGATTTACTTTCCAAAACCATAACAAATATATGCCCTGATGTCTCCTGTCCGTCAGAAATCCAGAGTTCACGTGTTAGAAGAGCAAAGGTGCACTTTGCGATAAGAGCTTCCCGTACGTAACAACTGTGTTTTTCACCAAGAAAGAAAGCTCCAGACCTGCATTCTCGAATGCATATGATTCACTTATCGAAGCCATAAGAAATGTGTGTCCTTATGCTTTCTGTCTTGCAAGAATCAGCTGTTTCTCTTGTTAGCAACGAAA